>NC_050575.1:207610963-207863463 GCF_011100635.1 Trichosurus vulpecula | reverse complement strand
ATGCCCACTTTCCCCGTTATTATTTAATATAGCTCTAGAAACACTAATAGCAGTGTTTACAAAAGAAAGAACTTAAAGGAATTGAAAGAAATTAAAGGAATAAGGATAGGTAAAGAAGAGAAAAAGCTACCCCTATTTTCCAATGATAATGATGGTTTACTTGGAAAAACCCAGCAAAGTTGCTGAGACAATTAATAGCTTTGGTAAGGTGGGAGGCTACAAAATAAACCCTCAAAAACAACAGCATTTCTATGTTATAATAATAACAACAGAATGCTAAAAAGCAATAATAGGGAAATCCCATTCCAAATAACTATAAAATACATAAAGTATCTGTGGATCAGCCTCCGAAGGCATGCAAAAGACTTATGCAGGTTCAATTACAAAGTGCTTGCTAAAGAAATAAAAAAACAACTTAAGTAGTTGGAGTAATATTCGGTGCTTAATACTAGGCCTTACCAATGTAATAAAAATGACAATACTACTGGGGTAAACTTATTCTTTTTATGCCATACTAATCAAATGACCAAGGAGGAACTTTACTAAACTTGATAAAATAATAACAAAATTCATTTGGAAAAACTAAAGATCTAGAATATCAAGGGAAATGATAAAAAGTAGGGATGAAAGACTTCAAACTACATTATGAAGCAGAAATTACTAAAACCATCTGGTATTGGTTAAAAAGTAGAGATAGACAGAAGAAACAGATTAGACATGGGGGACTCAGAAATATAGGAACCTGACCACTCAAAGGGGAAAGTGTAAATTACCTTGGAAAATACTCCTTATTGTATAAGAACTGCCAGGAAAACTAGAAAGCAGTCTGGCAGAAATTAGGTTTAGAGCAACCACTTCTATTTAACAATACATTCTAAAAGGATATATGATCTTAATATTAAAGACCACAATATTAAAAAAGGAGGGGTAGATCATCATCCAGCTATGGAAAAGTATTATTTTTTAAATAGTATTTTATTTTTTCCCCAATTACATTTAAAGACAATTTTTAACATTCATTTAAAAAAAATTTAAGTTCCAAATTTTTTTTCCTCCTTCCCTGAGACAATAAGCGATTTAAGGTATACATTTGCAAACACACAAAACATATTAAAGAGATGTATTCTTAACCAAACAAGAGATAGAGGCAAGTAAAAATGATAAGATTGACAACTTTGATTATATGAAACTGAAAAGCTTCTCACAGATAAATTAATGCAGCTAGGCTAAGAAGGGAAGTGGTCAACATCAGATCAGTGGTCAAAGTATATGAACAAACAGTTCTCCAAGTATATGAACAAACAATTCTCCAAAGAAAAATTGTAAAGTATTTGCAGCCACATTAAAGAATGCTCTGAATCACTAATAATAAAAGAAATGCAAATCAAAATAACTCTGAAGTTTTACTTCACACCCTACAAATTGGAAAAAATGGCAATAGCCAATGTTGGAGCTAAGAACTGGGAACAAAGTAGATACCCATCAGTTGAGGAACAGATAACCAATGAACATAATAGAATATTACTATGTTGTAAGAAATGCTGTGTGAGATGAATAAAGAGAAGCATGGAGAGATCTATATGAGTAAAATGAAGTATCCAAAGTCAAGAAAACAACATAGACATTAACTATAAGAATGTAAACAGAAGGAATGACTACATACTGAAAAAACTCAAAAAATACATGAAAATCAAGACAAATGAAGCGAGAGATGAGGAGACACCTCCAATCTATGCTTTGTATAGGTTTCTGGACTTTTTCAATGTATCAAGCAGTTGTGCTGACTTTTTTCCTCTCTAAAAACTTAATTGACAATTCTCAGTGTTGGAGGAGTGGTAAAAGGAAAGGCACACTAATATATTGTTGGTGGAACTGTGAAATGGTACAACCACTTTGGAAAGAAATTTGCAAATCTGGAAAGTAAATGCAAATAAAGTGACTAAAGTATCCATACTCTCTGAACCAGAGACTCCACTACTTGGCTTATCCTCTGAGGAAGCCATTAATAACAAGAAAGTACTCATATACACTAAATTATTTATAGCAGTACTTTTAGTGACAGCAAAAAAATGGGAACAAAGTAGAAGTCCGTTTATTGGCAGAGGAATGGCTAAGCTTATTGTGGTACATGGATATTACCAGGGTTGCAAGAAATGACATATGTGATATATTTAGAAAGATCTATTGCAGAGTAGAGCCAAGAAAACAATATAAATAATGCCTATAACAACGTAAACGTAAAGAACAACCAAGCACGAAAACATCAAAAGTGAATGTAACAAAACTATAATGTTCAAGAATGACTCCAAAAAAATATAAGATACCGTAAACACACCCTTGTATGGAAGCAAGAGGGCCAAAGGTAATACACAATAGCATATTTTTTGGACTTCAGCTGTGCTGACTTATTTTCTCCTTTTTTTTTTTCTTTAGAAAGCACTTTTTGTTATAAGGGATAATTCTCTGGAGAGGGGAGGGGAGGGATACTGGAGATAACAATGAAAATGTAAAAACAAAACACATCAATAAAAATTTATTTAATAAAAATAAGAAGTTAGCATCACAATGAATCATGATAGAGAAATTGGGAAAAAAAGTCACAGTGAATAATTTTTTTCAAGACCAGGTTAGCAAAGGGAAACAGGCAGAGCTCTGTGGACACTAGGGTGGGGGTATGGTCAGGAGTACATGTTGTACAGAGTGTTCAATCTCATAGGGAGAGGCTGTACATAGGGGCAAATGGAAGTCCTAGACCTATACAGGGGCAACCCTTGGACTCACATTGGCAGATTGTGACACGAATAGGTCCTGGAAGCTCTGACACTTACTAGCAAGTTTTACGTCACAAATCTAAGGCAGAGGTGTACTAGGGAAGGTGTTCCCAGGGGGAAAAAAGTCCTGGGAGGTGTACCAAAAAAGGAGGAAATTCAGAAGCAAGTAAAAGTGGGGTGGGTCAGATTCCTGGAGCAGAACAGAGTCTCAGTTCAAGCATCTAGTCCAACCCAGAAAAAAAGAGCCAAGGCAGGAATACCAGAATTAAGCAGGGCCTAGAATTCTGTCAATATGAACCAAAAGGGATTCCTAGGTTGGAGTGGCTGACTCCAACACCAGTCTATGGTTGCTCAGACTCAAACTGGGTCAAGCAATTAAAAGACTTCAGTCTTGATTATATTAAGAAAAGAATGGAAAAGGAAGAGAAAAATAATATAGTGCAGAGGGAAAAGAAAGTAAGTTTAGGGGAAATTACCTCACATAAGCAAGATGCATAAGCAAACATATACAGAAACAAGGGGCAGTGGGTGCTGTGTGACCTTACAAGACCTTCACTCTCATTTGAACTGGTCAAATGAAGGAAGAAGGAATATACACTGACATAGCTTAATAAATAAAAACATTTTACTAAACAGGGAAATAGGAAGAAAAGGGGAAAACAGGAATTAGAGGAAGTGTTGATTAGAGGAGGGATGGCCTTAAACAAAACAAACTCTAACTACGGTTGTACAAAAATACTTATGGTTCTTTTTGAGGTGGCAGGGAATGAGATGAGGAGGTAACCATCAATTGAGGAATAGCTGAACAAGCAATGGTATATAAATATGATGAAATATGATTGTGATGTATGAAGTAATGAAAGGGATGGTTTTTGAGGGACTGGGAAGACTTGTTATGAACAGATGCAGAGCGAAGTGAATAGAAACAGAACAGTCCTTACAATGTTTATTATAACTATGAGAGAATTAGGAGTTCTGATCATCCACAATTCCAGAAGATCAATGATGAAATATGCTTACCTACCTTTCGAATATAGAAATGAAGTACTCAGAGTGCAGAATGAGATATAAATATTTTTTGGCCATGTCTATAACAGAGGTGGTGTTTCCCTTTTGTTCTCAATTTGGGTGAGGGAGAGGTTAAAGAAATAGAGAGAGGGAAGATTGTTCAAGACTGAAAAAGATTTAATTAAAAAACATTTTAAGCTACTTAATAATATATTTCTCTATTTAATCTATTTGGTTCAGTTCTCTGAAAGGTCTTCACAGGGTTAGAGCTATACCCACAGTTGTCTGTCAGAGCTATCTACATCTACAGCTTGTATATGAGCTGAACTTTGCATTTAAAAAATATTATTTATTTTTGACATTATTTTAAAAGTTTTGAGTTCCAAATTCTTTCACTTCCTCTAGCTCCTTCTCCAGCTACTGAGAAGGCAAGCAATATAATATCAATAATACATGTGAAATCATGCAAAACATATTTCGATAATAGCTAAAGGGAAAAAAAAAGAAAGAAAAAGAAAATTATACTTCAATTTGTATTCAGGGTTCATTACTTTTCTCTCTCTGGAGGTAAACAGCATTTTTCATCCTGAGTCCTTTAGGATTGTCTTAGATTAGTGTTTTGATCAGAGTAGCTAAGTCTTCATGGTTGATCACCATTGCAATATTGCTGTTACTATGTTTAATGTTCTCCTGGTTTTGGTCATTTCACTTTGCATCGGTTCATTTAAGTCTCCCCAATTTTTCCTGAAATCATTCCCCTCGTCATTTCCTACCGCACAGTATTGCATCACAATCACATACATAACTTGTTTAGCCATTCCCCAACTGATGAGTATGCCCTCAATTTCCAATTTTTTGTCCTCATGAAAAGAGCTGCTATAAATATTTTATACATATAGGTCTTTTCCTTTTTGTTCCCACTCCCTGGGATACACACCTATTAGTGGTATTGCTAGGTCAAAGAATTTTTATAGCCCTTTGGACAAAGTTCCAAATTGATCTACAGAATTGTAGAATAGTTCACAACTCTATCACCAGTGCATTAAGTGTCCCTGTTTTTCTACATTCCCTCCAGCCTTTGTCATTTTCCTTTTCTATCATATTAGCTACTCTAATGGGTGTGAGGCAGTACCTCAGTTGTTTTAATTTGCATTTCTCTAATCAATAGTGATTCAGAGCATTTTTTCATATGACCATAGATAGCTTTGGTTTCTTCTTCTGAAAACTGCCCGTTCCTATCCTTTCACCATCCAGCAACTGTATTTATTTACGGCATGGCTCATATTTTTATAAATTTGACTCAGTTCCCTTTATCAGATAAAGTTGCTATAAAAAATTATTTCATTGTCTATGACACCTTTTAGCAAAATGTAATTTCCATAATTATCTTTGCTTTTTCTAAAAATTATTTTTTGTTACATTCTAAGTTCCAAACTGTCTTGCTTTCTCCCCACCGTGCACTAGAGATGGTCACCATTTCATACACACTCATGCACACGACCATACTATGCAAACTTCTGTTTATCCGTTCTTTCTAAGGAGGTAGATAGCATCTTCCTTCATAGGCCCTTTATAGTTGATATGAATATTTATAATATTCAGAATAACTTAGTTTTTCACAGTTGTTATTCAAATAATATTGCTGTTATTGCATACAATGTTTACCTGGTTTTGTTATTTCTCTCGTTCTTTCATGCAAGTCTATGTTTTTCTAAAATCAACCAGCTCATGATCAAAGACAATTCCAAAAGATTCATGATGAAAAATGCAATCCACATCCAGAGAAAGAACTATGGAATTTGAATGCAGATTGAAGCATACAATTTTCTCTTTTTTTTTTCCTCTCGTGGTTTTTGCCTTTTGTTCTGATTCTTCTTTTACAACATGTGTGACTAATGTGGAAATATGTTTAATATGATTGTACATGTATAGCCTATATCAGATTGCATAGCATCTTGGGGATGGGGAAAAATTTAGAACTCAGAATCTTATAAAAGTGAATGTTGAAAACTAAAAATAAATTAAAAAAAAAAAACAAAATCAACCAGCTCATCATTTCTTACAGCACAGTAATATTCCATCAAAATCATACCAGAGATTG
Organism: Trichosurus vulpecula; assembly: GCF_011100635.1. Classification (NCBI taxonomy): domain Eukaryota; kingdom Metazoa; phylum Chordata; class Mammalia; order Diprotodontia; family Phalangeridae; genus Trichosurus; species Trichosurus vulpecula. Next base: position 207,857,583 of record NC_050575.1, on the reverse strand, counting down.
TTCAGCCATTTCCTAAATGATGGGCATCAGCTCAATTTCCAGTGCTTTACTACCACAAAGAGAGATGCTATAAATACTTTAAAACATGCAGATTCTTTTCCTTTTTCCCTGATCACAATGGGAAACATCTAATAGCGGTGCTGCTTGGTTAAAAGATATACAGTTTTATAACTTTTTGGGCATAATTCCAGATTCTTCTCCAATATGGCTGGATCAATTCACAGTTAGACCAACCATCTTAATTTTTCCACATTCTCTTTCGACATCTGTCATTTTCACCTTCTATCATTTTAGCGAGTCTGAAAAGTTTGAGATGATAACTTGAAGAGGTTTTCATCTACACTTCTCTAATCAATAATGATTAATAGCATTTTTTTTCAAATGACTATATAAAGTTTTAATCTCTTCAAAAAACTGCCTGTTCTTTTCCTTTGACCATTTATCAATCTGGGAATGACATATTCTTATAAATTTGACAAAGTTCTTTATATATTTGAAATATGAGACATTTATCTGAGAAACTGTCTATAAAATCCTCCCCTATCCAATTTTCTGCTTTTTTTCTAATCTTGGCTACATTGGTTTTATTTGGACAAAACCTTATTAATTTAATGTAATCAAAATTATCCATTTTATATCTTACAATGTTCTCTCTTCTTTATCCATAAATTCTTCTCAAATTTGTAAGTTTCATAGGTAATATGTTCCATGTTCTTCTAATTTTCTTATATCTCCCTTTATATCTAGCTCACATATCCATTTTGACCTTATCTTGGTAAATATTCTAAGATATTGGTCTATACCAAATTTCTGCCAGATCACTTTCAATTTTCCCAACATTGTATATATCTATTTACCAAATAGTGAATTCATATCCCCAAAGCTTAAATCTTTACATTTGTCAAACACAAGGTTACTATAATAATTTACTAATGTATTGTATGTCTATTCTGTTTCAGTAATCCACCCTATTTCTTAGCCAGGGTAGCTGGTGAAAGAGGGAGTAAAAGAATAGTTTTGATAATTACTACCTTACAATATAATTTAAGATCTGGTACTGCTAAATCTTCTTCTTTTACAGTATTCCTTTTAATTAGGTCTATTTTTGCTGTTGCTTTGTCTGAGATCATGATTACTATTCCTGCGTTTTTTTACTTCAGCTCCTTATTATAACTTCCATGTGTGACTTTTGGTTTCAAGTGTGCTTCTTGCAAACAATATATTTTTGGATTCTGGTTTTTAATCCATTCTTCCATCTACTTCTGTTTCATGGGTAAGTTCATCCTTTTTACGTTCACAGTTATGATTACCATGTATTTCCTTCCATCCTATATTCGTCTGTTAATCATTTTTCTTTTTACCCTCTATCGAAAAATCCATTTTGCCTCTGACCGCCACCTCCCTTAATCCACCCACCCTTTTATTTACTCTCCCTTTCTCTTATCCCCTTCCCCTCCACCAACTGAGTATGTATACATATTTTCTTCTCTCTTTGAACCATTTAAATGAGACGGAGGTTCAAGCATTGCCTGCTACCACCACACCATTTACCCCTCCATTATAAAAGCTTTTCCTTGTGTCTTTTATGTAATATAACTCTCCCCTCCCCTTTTCACAGTGCCTCCCATTTTCTCAGCCCCCTTTTTGTTTCCTGAGATCATTACAACAAAATCAACTTATGCCTGTGTCTTTTGTCTACGGAGACTCCTTCTGTAACTGCCTTAATGGAATTGCATGTATCATCTTTCCATGAAGCAATGTACACAGTTTAACTTTTTGAGTCCCTAATAATTTCTCTTTTATGTTTACCTTTCGTATATATGCTTTTCTTGAAGTTAGTGTCTGAATTTCAAATTTTCTATTCAGCTCTGGTCTTCTCATCGGGAATGCTTGAAAGTGCTCTATTTCATTAAATATCCATTTTTTTTCCTTTGGAAGTTTTATTGAGTAGGTTATTCTTGGTTGTAATTCTAGCTCCTTTTGCCTTCTGGAATATCATATTCTAAGCCTGCTACTTCTTTATTGTGGTAGCTGCTAAATATTGAATGATCTTGGCTATGGTTCCATGCTACCTGAACTGTTTCTTTTTGGCAGCTTGAAATATTTTCTCCTGGAGATGGGAGCTCTTGTATTTGGCTATACTATTTCTGCAAGTTTTCAATTTGGGATCTCTTTCAGGAGGTGATCAATGGATTCTTCCAATTTCTATTTTACCCTATGGATTTAAGATATCAGGGGAGTTTTCCTTGTTAATTTCTTGAACTATGATGTTGAGGTTCTTTTTTGGGTTTATGGCTTTAGGTTTAAGGCAGTCCAATAATTCTTAAATGATTGCTCCTTGATTTATTTTCCAGGCCAGCTGATTTTCTGATAAAATATTTCACATTTTCTTCTATTTTTTCATTGTTTTGACTTTTGTTTTATTATTTTATGCTGTCTCGTGGAGTAATTAGCTTCCACTGGCCCAAATCTAATTTTTAAGGAATTATTTTCTCCAAAGAGCTTTTTATCTCTTTTTTTCATTTAGCCAACTCTGCCTTTTAAGGAGTTCTATTCTTCAGTGAATTTTTGTGCCTCCTTTTCCATTTGGCTAATTTTTTTTAAAGTATTATTTTCTTCAGTGTTTTTTTGGGTATCTTTTACAAAGCTGTAATTCTCTTTTCATTTTCTTGTATACTCTCATTTTTCCCCAATTCTTCATCCATTACTCACCTCTTTAACTCTTCCAAAAATTCTTGTTGAGCTTGTGTCCAATTTGCATTTTCCTTTGAAGCTCTTCTTCTAGCTGTTTTTAGGTTGTTGTCTTCTTCCAAGTTTGCATTTAGTCTTCTAGGCTATGGTAGTAATTTTTTGTGGTCAAGTCATTTTCTTGGAGTTTGTTCATTTTTCGGCCTATTTCTTGACTTTAAACTTTATGATAAAGTTGGGCTTTGCTCACCAAGACTTGGGGAGGCGCTGTCCCAATCTTCAAGTTTTTTCATACTGTTGAGATATTTCTGGGGGGCCTCCAAGGTTTTCTGCTTCCAAGGTGGTGTGATCCTTGAAGAGGTGTGGTCTTTACCCAGAAAAGGCCTCTGCTTCCCTATGGCCACAAGTGATAGCATTGTGCTTGGCCCTGGAACTGTAACTTTGTCCTCCATGCTCTCTTCTCTCCACCAGAGGAGCTAGTGCTCCTCTTTACCTTGGAACTGCAACCAGGGTCCCTGCTCCCTTGTGACCCACAACATGCACTCCTTTTTGCCCTTGAACTGTGACGTAGAACTGAATATAGGCAATAGAACTGCCAAAAAGTGCCAGATCTCACACCTAATGCCAGAAAAGGGTCCAGAGTAATCTCTTTCTAACCAGCTGTCTGACTCTCTTACTGTCTCTGGGCTGATCTCTGGAAGCTGCTGCTACAGATGTTGCATCTACCTTAAAAGTCCATCGCAAATGTCTTGTGGCATGAGCTTCATACTGGCCCCCACTCCAGCATCATAGTCCTCTCTTCTAAGTTGTCTTAGGCTAGAAAAATGTTTCATCCTGATCTTTTGTTGGCTCTGTTGCTTCAGAATTCAATTTGAGGTATTATTTTAAAGTTGTCTGGAGGGGAATTTTGGGAGAGTTCAGTTGAGTTGCTGCCTCGACTCTGCCATCTTGGCTTTGCCTCTACATTTTTTTTTAAGCTGAGAAAATGATTTGCCTGTAAACTTGTATAGTCCTTCTATTAGCCAAAATAATTGATAGGTATGTGTTCTCTGACCAAACTTGGTCTAGCCATTTCACTGACAGATTTAAAGGACTGAATCTGTCCCACCCTGGATAGAATCTGAAATGTTCCATTATATCTCTCAAAATACATTCTAAGTACATTCAAAGTACATTCTAAGGATTGATTTCTACAATAAAGAGGAACATAAATCTTGGGTAGTATATGCTAGAAAGGTAGACTGAAGAATTTTCTATCTTGCAGAATGCAGTTATAGATAAATATGCCTTTCAGGTTCAGGAGACAACAAAGCCAGTAGAACTGAGGGATTATTGACCTGAAGTCCCACAGCCATGCACATGTTCCAAAAAAGTTCTGATTCTAAGTTAAGACTCAAGATGACCTGAAAGAAGCATTCCATCAAGCACTGGTAAAAAGCAGGATTAGATTAAGCAGTGAGTATATACAGGCATACCTCGTTTTATCGCACTTCACAGATATTGTATTTTTTTACAAATTGAAGATCTGTGGCAACCCTGCACTTAACAAACCTATTAGCACCATTTTTCTAAGAGCATGGATTCACATCATGTTTCTGTGTCACATTTTGGTTATTCATGAAATATTTCAAAAATTTTCATTATTATTTTATCTGTCATGGTGATCTGTGATCAGAGATCTTTGATGTTACTTTTGTAATTCTTGTGGGATGCCACAAACCATGCCTACATAAGATGCTGAACTTAATCTATAAATGTTGTATGTATTCTAACTGCTCCATTAACTGGTCATTCCTCCATCTCTCTCCCATTTCTAGGGCCTCTTTCTATTCCTTGAGACACAACAATATTAAAATTAGGTCAATTAATAACCCTATAATGCCAGCTAATTGTTCAAGTGAAAGGAGAATTAATCAGTGCAGCAAACTTCATAGTTTTCTTATTTAAAGAAATTGTCACAGCCGCCCCAACCTTCAGCAACCATCAGCCATCAACATCATGGTAAGACCCTCCCACCAGCAAGAATATTATGACTCACTGAAGGCTCAGATGATGGTGAACATTTTTAGCAATATTTTTAAATTAAGGTATGTATATTTTTAAAGATATAATACTATTCACTTAATATAATATTTCATAAGCATAATTTCTGTATGCACTGGGAAAACAAAAAATTCATGTGATTTGCTTTATTGTGATATTAGCTTTATTGCAGTGGTCTGGAACTGAACCTGCAGTATCTCCAAGGTATGCCTGTACTAATTAAAGATTAGTAAGAAAGGTATCAAGGTAGTCCTAAGTGTATGCTTTCTTTAATAACTTGCTCTTTAAGACTTCTACATTCTTTAATAATTATGCTTACCTGTTTAGTACAAGTTATGTTTTTGATTTTTAAAAAGCATCATTGAGGGGAAAAGCTTGCTAATATGTCTGTCCATTAACTGCATCTAAGGGAAATCCAGCTGTATGGACCACAAGGCCATAACCAAGGAACCACCGCTTACCTGGTGGCAACTTAACCTATTTGCAGGCAAAATACCTAGGAAGAAGCAAACAGCCTCTTGAGTGTTAGCCTTGCAATTACAGTTCTATAAAATGACAGTAAATGCCACAGTTACCAGGACAGGCCATAGTCAAACATTAGCAATTCTAGTGTTTACCATACAAGAATAATAAAGCAAATTTCAGTTCAATATAGGTGTGGGTCTGGAACCAGGTATCAGGGCCAGAAAATAAACACCACTAATTTTTCCTGAGCACTTTGAGCCTTTTATCATGCTTATATCGAATAAATTTCAAAGGCATGCAAGACATAAGACCATTAACAAAGTACACAGCAGCATCTTCTGTTCTTCCCCAATTCTTTACACATAAGGACTTCAACATCCATGTTAGTTTCCTTAAATCTCATGATCTACCTCAGCCACATTCTGCCTCAGGTCACATTAATAAAAAATTATACATTAATAATTCGTGAATCAATAAATTCTCAAACATCTTCCCTATGAATAATCTTCATCTAATGGTATAAAGTTATATTGTCAACTTAACTATACTTTAAACTTAAGTATGAGGGATTCATGTCTGAGAAGAAGCAAGACAGCAATCCTGACTTGGGAGAAAATGAGGGTTAGATAATAATGATTAGTTTGGAGTGGCTATGGCATTTGGAGAATCTAGCAAAATTAGGATCAAACAGCTAATACGGAAAAGTTCTCAAACTGATGAGCAGCAAAAGAAGAAAAGTAAGACTTGTGAAGCTTCGAACAATCTAATTCCACTTAATGTTGGCTAATTTGGCCTAGTAGTTGCCACATTAACCAACTGGGCTTACAATAGGTAGCGTGGAACAACGGAAAATCTCAGAGTCAGGAAGATGTGAGTTCAAATTTCATCTCTACCATATCTTGTCTCTGTGACTCTGGGAAACTTTAATAAGCTGCAGAACAGTTGCTGATTTGGAGGAAGACATTTTCTCAATAGGAATAACCTACACGGTGCAGTGGACAGAGAACTGAACCCAGAATCAAGAAGACTCACCTTCCTGCGTTCAAATCTGGCCTATGACACTGACTAGCTGTGAGACCCTGGGCAAGTCGCTTAACCCTGCTTGCTTCAGCTCCTCATCTGTAACAGGAGATGGAGAAGGAAATGGCAAACCACTCCACTATGTTTGCCAAGAAAACTCCATAAGGGAATATGAAGAGTCAGACATATTTGCCACATTAATTCAGTCATGTTTTCCAGACCTGCTACTATAGGTAGAAATCCTTCCCTATTATTCTCTCCTCCAAAATTCACTCCAATATAGTTCAGTCACACATTGCCCACTCCCTATCTGCAGGTACACCTATGAAGTCTACCCCCTAACTGTGCTCCTTCACAATGTCCTGTGAAAATCACAGTAGATTATGGACTTATCTTGAACCTTGCCATCACTTCCTCTGACTATATCCAATACTAATGGAAAACTAGATTTTACCTATTGCTTTCTTCTTCTCCTCCTTGGCTCTCTCCTGTACCCGTGCCTCTACTAGGGATGGGGAACCTGTGGCCTTGAGGCCATGTGGCCCTCTAGGTCATCAAGTGTGGCCCTTTGAATCAAAATTTTTATTCTCTGAAGCTTAAATTTGTTCAAAGGGCCACGCTTGAGGACCTAGAGGGCCAGATATGGTCTCAAGGCCACAGGTTCCCCACCCCTGCTAGGCTAATAGGAAAGGACAGCTACCTATTCTTTGCTCCCAAGTTTTACTTTGAGATGAATGATTTATCATTATCACCATCTTTAATGGCTTATATGAAAACCAACATAGTCTCTACTGCGTCAATGTTTACATTCCTTGATCTTAACAACAAAATGAGAGGTGAGGTGAATGAGCAGATGAATTCACTTTAACTACTAAGAAGAATCACTTGACACCCTCACAGTTTTATTGTCTTTCTCTACTTCTACTTCACATCTACTCAAATTCATTTACCAAACCACAGATATTATCATTTGGATGATATTATCACATGGATATCAGAACCCCATCTCTGAGCTCAAATTTGGTGCTTCCCACTCTCCTTCTGGCCCAAGACGACCTTGCCTGACATTATATCCTTAAGAGCCCTTTCTATACTCCAATGAACCTGTTCTTCATTGAGATCCGTAGTAGGATTGACCCTTTCTACTATTTCCAAACCCCTCTCTACTCCCTGCCCAGGTCTGCTTTATAGTTAAGTCACTTCAATGCTAATCTAATGAGTAGATTCTCCTTACTTTCTGATCTTCTTTTGTACACACTATAATTACGTCTAATAAACCATTCCTAAAGCCTGCTTTCTCTAGCCGATCATTCCTGCATCATGGAACTCTGCTAACTACAACTTGGACCTTTCTCATTCTCGAATGACCTTTTCTCCTGCTTTACTGGGAAGATCAAGGTCAGTCAGCATGAATTATCTTATCTCAATATACTTTTGTATCTAGAGCCATCTTCTCATGCTGCCCTCCCATCTCAAAGGAAGAGATGCTCCTCCCTTTCCCCCATCCATTTTTACTCTTGATTTGATCCCCTAACTCCCTTATTGGAATAGGGATCCTTTGATTAGCCCCTTCTCTAAGCATCTTCAAACTCTCTCTTGATGTTGGCTCTTTCCTATAGAGAGAGGAATCATTGCGTAGTGGATAGAGCCTTAGGCTTGAAATTAGGAAAAACCTGGGTTTGAATTCTGCCTCTGACACTATGTGACCATATGTTTTACAGTGAGACAAAAAATGTGCCTCTGCAAATTCTACTCGTTTTTCTTAATTTCTGTTTTCAGGCCAAGCAGAAGAGGGTCTAATCCCTCTTCCACAAAACAGCTCTTCAAATATCGAAAGACAGCTACGTATATACTGTTTTGTATGCCTCTGTCCTCCCACTCTTCTCTTCTCCAGCGCAATTCCCATTTTTTCATTTGATCCCTATTATCTTAAGCTAATCAATAATCAACAGCATTTGATGTTCTTGACTACTTTACTTGAAACCATTTCTTCCTTGGTTTCCCTGGTTCTTCTCTTACCTATCCACCTAATCCTATCCTCTTATCCCTCTTTTTTCTTATTCTAAATGATTCTTTCTCTTCTTGCTCACTAAATGTCACCGTCCCTCAAAGCTCAATTTTTGGTCTTCTGTCTGGAATTCTCTCTAAAAACTAATGCTTTGAGAGATGCCACCAATTCTATGGCCTATACTCAAATAATTCTTAAATACTTATGTATAACCCTAACTTCTTTCTTGAATTATAAATCAACTGCTAGCTTGACATTCCTACTTCATTTTACAGGTATCACCACAAATTTAATATGCCCTAAACCAGGGCTGTCCAACCTTAGGTTTTTATGGAAACAATGGACAATACATTTTGACTTGCCATTTTAGTGAGAGCTCTATGGTAGCTCGGCTTCCTTTACTAAAGCATTTATGTAAATTTCTATGCCTATAAGCAGGCCGCATAAATCACACTGTTTTGGACAGCCCTGTCCTAAACCAAACTCACTACCTTTAATATCAATACTTTCACCTCCAACCATTTCAACACACAGTGATGGTTCTGGCTCATATCACATCATAACATATTTTGCTTATATTACTTATTTTTTTTTGTGTCCTTCATTTAGCACTTAAATACTCCACCTAATGTCGCTATCGATCTATTGATGCTTAGATACATAGTCGTCCCCCCCCCCCCGCCTCCCCGATGTTTTTAGCTCCTGAATAGCAAGGACTGTGTTATATAGTATTTTGTATGCCTTCGGTATGTAGCACAGTGTCTTAGAAAATATAAGTGATTTATTTAGTTATCATTATTGTATAAAAATACAGTGTTCCATTAATGGCATACATACTTAAAAAGTATTTGAATGACTGAATAGTACAGAGTGGTTTATTACAGGTTAGTTGTGAAAGTTTTTTATGCTGGCCATATAAAATAGAGATAAGTTAAAATCCACTTGCTACTTACTCTTCCGGTTTATTCAGAGGTCCTTGATTCATAGCAGTTATTGTGTTATTTGCCCATGGAACCTGGTCATCTATTCCTGGCTGCCCAAATTGATGATCGAGACCACTCAGTTCAAGTTCAGGCAATCCTGAATCAAGACAAAGAGGAACTCAATGTCACAAAATAGTTGCAAATATCACAAAACTCTAGAAATATTTCATTAAGGAATTTAACAAGGTTTTCACAATACAATGATACTTCATGTACCCTGTGGATATGCATCTACTAACAACTTTTTAAATAACAAACAAGCACAAAACAAGACCAAGAACTAAGAAGCAAGCAAATAATCCCTTTGAACTGCCGTTTAATCAATGTAAGGAATGTTTCACAAAAATGAGTACAGATTGAATTCTGGGACATACAAAGAGTAGAAGTGATTGAAAAAGGAAAAAAAATCAAATTTTGGTTACACTAAATGAAAAGCTGTTGTTGCATGAAGGAAATGAATACAACTAGGATAAGAAGAGAACTGGTAATCTGAGGGGAAAAAATTCTTGCATCTATATCTCTGTTAAGAGTCTGATATATAAGGTATCAATAGATAATTACAAAATCCCCAAAGATAACACCCTAGATAGGACTCCTATTCCCCTTCACCCATAAGAATTTTCATCAGCAGAACTGCATCATACCAGGAAAATAAGGCCCTCTCCCAATCCTTTCAATTTTTCTTCCTCATTAGCCATTCCTCTGCAGATTCTTCTCTTCCTGAAAGACCACAGGGATCATCTTTCCATACTGCTAGCCCTTGAATTGACCAGGGCACATCACATACTGTCTGCTAACCCCTGCCTGCCCTCCTATTTATGCATTCTCTCATTCTGTAATATAGTACCATGAAGAAACATCAATGTACTTGTAGGTGAGGTGTTAAGAGGTTCTGCCTATATTGCCCTAGGCCTGCCTCTCCACCATTACCTCCACTTGATTTCTGCCTTTATCCATTTCCTTGGGTATATTTACAAAGAAGTCTCTTTACTGGTTCTCTTTTGTCACTTTGCTGCTTTCCTTGACTGTTAATTCCTCTTGCACTGAAATCTTTGGTACTTTCAATCCTTTCCCCTTTATTTCCCTTATCACTCACTCATAGAGGATACACTATCTCCCCACTTTGTGCATTTCCACTTATTCCCCCATGTTTAGAATTCTCTCCTGCTTGATCCGCATCTCCTGGCTTCCCTGACTTAAGATGCCAGCTAAAACCCAACCTTCAGCTAGAAGGCTTTCCTGGCCCCCCCTTAATGCTAATTCCTGCCCTCTGAGATTACAATCCAATTTATCCTCTCTATATATCTTCTTTTTCACAAAGTTATTTGCATGTTGACTCCCCCATTAGACTCTGAACTCCAGAAGGGTACGGACTGGGGTTTTTTGGGAGGGACTTTGTGTTCCCCTAGCACTAAGCACAATGCCTGGAATATAGCTTGTGCTTAATAAATTGTTGGTGATTTGATTTGTTTTCCTGGTTCTGTTCACTTCACAGGGGCTGGAGTAGTTAAATCCATTCACCATTAACAATGTATGAGTGTGTGCATGCATGCATGTTTGCATGTACATGTGCGTTTAAATATGTAGAGCACTACATTCTTTCCTATGAGTTTCTGGATATACCAGCAAATATAGAGTGACTACTAGACATGCAATATAGGCAGTATTTTAGATGTAATCCTAGATTTCAAAACAAATCCATTTGAAAAATACTTGCAAACAAATATGTTCCTACTTAGATATCTACTTTAGTTCAGGTACTTCTTGCACCTAAATTCCACAAAAAATAACAGAAAAAAAAGTCAATTCTTTTGTTTGTTAAAATGCAATATACGGATTATTTCTTCCTTCCTTAAGAGGATATAACATGGAATCAATGGGCCTATTTGTCACTTTGTCAACAATTTGTTTTCTACTTAAGAGTTCTTTTCCTGTCTCTCAAGTAAAGAACAACTCCTTATTAATAAAAGCTGGATATTTCTTTAAAAGTAAAAATTTAATTTTTATTGACAAGATAAAGTGTCTTATTTTGATATAAGAAATATCAAAAACTTTTCAGGTAGAAACTTAATTGTTATTCTTCAGCTGATGTCCTCACTCATTTTATTTATTTTTTACTGGAAGTAAAAAATTTTTTACTAAGAAGTTATTTACTCTAACCTCTTTATTTCACAAATGAGGAAAGTAGCCCAAAGACAGGAAATGACTTGCCTAGAGTACAACAGCTGATGCCAGAGGGGACTCATGTTTTCCTGTGTCAGATATGAAGTACATACTGGAATTTTTAATTCATAAAAACATACCACCGTATATTTTACGTCTTGGCTATAAACTTCTGAACAGAGAATTTATTCCACTCATTTACCAAGGAATCTTCAAATAATAATTCCCTCTTTACATCCAACTTCCATATTTAATTAGTTAAAAATAAAGAATCTGGCATACTTGACCACAGATGGAAGTTTGTATTTGTCCCATTCAATACTATACCTGTGAAGTGGGCACTAGGGGTTGCCCTTATTGGGAGCAGGAGAGCCACCTTGCCTAATGACATAACAGGTCTAGAGATTTTGCTCAGATAACTTAAAATGTATCTAGATATACTGAAATCAGTAAATAGAACTCTAATATACCACTTCTGTTATAGTATCTGTTGACATTTCACTCACAGGAGCCAAAGTTCCTAGATGTCTAAATGCCCCCACGTATATGTAGCCCTTTCAGAAAACATTTTTAAAAAGTTTTGCACTCAATACATACTATTCAGTCTGGGTGGAGGTCTGGCTGGGGTAGACTGAAGGGCAGTTGGCAGGATTTCTGATTTGATGGTCACCCCAGTGCCTCCACCTTCCATCCTTTCTGATTCACATAAACCTGGCAGCTGCGATGCCTTCTCCAGTGTTGGTAGTAATGGATCAAACTGGTCAAGGTCTCCTGAAAACTAAGATAGGAAAGCAAAGTCAGAAGTTATTGTAATCTCTACCCTTCTATCAGAAGCAATGAGCTTTACTGGATCCTTTGCACTTTAGGAATTAAGTGTGTGATGAGTTTTTCTGGAAGAAGATAAAATAAACAATGCTGCATGGCAGTAACTTGGAATACTGGAAAGCACACCTGAGTTGGAGACAAGGCTCAAATTCACACTGAAACTTAACTGTAGGAGGCAACATAGTATAGTACTATAATCTGCTCCCCTGGGAGCTTTACCCGTCAGTTACCTCTGGTCCTCAGCTCCCAGTTCTATTTCTTTTAGGCTAACTATAAACATATTCAGGCAGGACTCTCTCACTGGCAAAAAAGGAAAAAACAAACCCTTCATTTCAATCTACCACGTTCTCAGGCAGTGATTTTGAATCTCTTACCTTTCACAGCTGAACTCCTAGGCAAATGACTTATGAACATGTTTCTTCTCTTGCCACTTGCCCCAACTCCTAGCAACATAGGTTCTGATCTCACCATTCAATTCAAATACTCAACAAGTTTACATATTTCTTTTGACTTATTGCTATTATTATCTTATTTTCCATCACCAGCTCTGCTTAGTTTGAATCTTCAGAACAATATCCAAGATAAGATGATGACCTCAAATCTCATTACCATGAAGAATGACTGAGGTTTTGATACACTATACTTTCTCAACTCACCCTGAGCTGCAGTCACCTCCCTGACTGGGGGGATGGAGGGTGAAGCACTAAACTCCTCCCAAAGCCTTCTTTATAGAGGACTTCTGTAACTCCATTTTCCAGCAGTTGCTCTTCTTGGCATTGATTCTGAGTCAGGGACCTTCTGCTTTAACCCTCCCCCAGCTTTTCAGCTTCCTTTAGTGTGCTGTCTTCCCCCATTAGATTGTAAGCTCCCTGAAGGCAGGTAAAATAATCAGATTGTCTTTTTTTATTGAACCTATTTACAATTAATTGACTTTGTCCTGTAACTGCCTTGGTCATGATTTTTTGTCTCTAAATTTATTTCAGAAATTCACCTGGCCTGTATTGAATTAAGTTTAGAAATTCAGTTCTCCTGTGAATCATAGCTCGATTCTGGTGTCAAGGAAATCCGTTACCTTTAAAGGAAGAAAATGGATACCAGGGAGTTTGGTTTCCACCAAGCTATCCTTCAAGGAGGTCTGGTTGGTTATCCAAATAAGTCTGGGCCACTATCTCTAACGATGCAGATGGACTGAAATAATGAACATTTCTTAGTCACAGGAGGTAAGGAAGGGGTTGTTGCTTGCCCTTCATTTCCAATTACCAGCCAATCACATTGTTCTCCACACACCTCAGCACTGTAACCAATCATAACTTGCTCCCCATCTAAGAAGTTCTATTCTTTGTTCTGCATTTCCCTAAAAATTATTTAAAAGGTTTAAAATTCCCTGCCTTAGGATTTTAGCTTATGCTGGGGAAACTGTGGTATATTCATGCTTGGAAATTTGTGCCTCAGTATAACTTAGTTTTAACTGTTACACAGGTATTAGCTATTTTTCTTTTTTGTATCCCCAGTGCTTGGCAAATAGGAGGTGTTTAAGTAAATGTTTATTAAAGTATTGCTGCTGCTAATGTTTATAAAAACTATGTAAAATAATGTACATAACTAAAGGAGGCAAGAGAAAGCTTCTAGTGTTTCTATGTTACACTTTATATTCCATTTAATGTTAACTTGTGGATTTAGATACCTTTTATGAATGAAAAAGGTCCTTCTACACCAATATTCAATAATTTTTTTAAAGCATAAACCAGTGTTGTACTTGTTAAAGTTTTTTGTTTTGTATCTATTGAGATCATCATGTAGTTTTGGGTATTTCTGCTTTTAATATAACTGTTAATTGTGTTTCTAATGTTGAAAATGCTTATTGCATTCCTAGTGTAAAACCAACATGATCATGGTGAATATTTTTCTTTGATAAACTGTACTAGTCTTTTGCCTAGATTTCACTGAAATTTTTTGAATTGATACTTATATTAGTCAACACTTTCTTATTTTGCCTTATGCTTTTCTGATTTCGGTATTAGGACTATATTTGATTTATAAAATTAGTTTAATTGAGAATAATTTGTGTGATCCTGGTATTAACTATTCTTTTAAACTTTCATATAACTCTCATGTAAATCCATGTGGATCAGGGTTTATTCCTGCCATCCTTCCCCCAGTTCCTTTATATCTGTTTCAATTTTCTTTTTTTGAAAATGAATTAAGATTTCTACTAAGTGTTCTGTTATTTTGGACATTTTATGACAAGATAAATAAAAATAACAACAAAGAAATATATTTTAGATGTTGTAAGATGATAAAGAAGCTTAGCTCCAAAGAAGAGATATGGAAAGGTATTTTTTCACACTCCGTGGATGGAGGTTGTAGGTATAGAACACTTCATGTAATATTGGACTGCTTGGTAATTTTTCTAAACTTGGGGTCATTACTTTACGGCCAAGTTTTAGATGGTGTATTATTTTAGAAAAACACAAATTCTTCTTTCAACCATGTAACTTTAAGTAGCTTCTATTAAAGTCATTAGAATCTGCCTAGGTCTAAATGACTACAAAGTTTGTCTTATTGTGTGACCTCTTAAGGAAGGGAAATGCAAATATGTTCTGTACTTTTTATATGAGCATGAAAATCTTAATTTGCTCGAGTAGTTAACGGTGAATAATTTTTTACCTTGTTCCTCCCCACACCTCTGCATGTTACTCTCCAGCGGTTCTTAACCTGGGATCTGTGAACTTAAAATACACACACACACACACACACACACACAAACTGTATTTCAGTATAATTAGTTTCCTTTGTTGATCTTATGGATTTGTGTTTTGGGGCATCTAGTGGAAAGAGTGCTGAGGCTTGGAGTCAGGAAGACTCATCTTCTTGAGTTCAAATTTGGCTTCAGACACTTGCCTGGTGTGTGACCCTGGGCAACTCACTTAGCCCTGTTTGCCTTCATTTCCTCATTTGTAAATAAGCTGGAGAAGGAAATAGCAAGCCATTCTATTGTCTTTGCCAATAAAACTCCAATTGGGGTCATGAAGAGCCAGACACAACGAAATGACTCAATAGCAATTCTCAAGGAGCTCACAATCTAATGTGGGAGACAAACAAATACGTACAAATCATACATTTTCACACAGAAGTAATCTCCTTACTACTTGCCCAATGGACCATATGACATTGGGCCCAAATATGTACCACAGGGCAGATTTCAAGCTCGCTCTCATGCGCTCTCTCTCTCTCTGGCTCTTTGGCTCTGTCTCTCTCTCTGACACACACACACACACACACACACACACACACACACACACACACACACGATAATAAAAAATCACATGAAGTAATAACAACTAAGGACATCTGTTATACAGAAGTAAATGTATTACCCACCTGACTCTGGGACTCTAATTTGATTTCCTCTGGAGCAGCTTTAGTCAGTGGGGTTGGGGTTGTGTTACAAGGATCCATTTGTTCTTTCTTTTCAACTTTCACTTTCACATCATCCAGACTCAAGGCTGGAGCTGCTCTTAAGTCTTTCTCATCTTTATCTAAAAGGTACCGTAATAGCTGATGGTCCTTTGATTCCTTTTTCTTTGAAGCCTCCAGTTCTAATTTTATGTTAGAGTTCCCTGGCACTTGATTACTCACAGAACTAGATCCATTATCCTTTTTGTCATGCTCCACTGACAGAGTAGTTATATCTGAAGGGCTACCTTCTTGCAAGAGCCTGTGTAGAATTTTGTGTCTCTCAGTCAATGAACTATGAGAGGAAGGGCAAGTGTTGCCCGAAGACGAAGAGTTATTGGCTGTTGAAGTTGAAGTGCCTGAGCAAGATAAAGCATCTTTGCCACTCGTATCGGTATCGGTATGTCGTAGCTGCTGTTCAGCAGTTGTTGCCAGAAGCTGCACTAGTTTATGACTGGTTTGAGAGTATTTATTATCTCCTTCTGAGAGTTTGTCACTGCTATGCAAGAGGCCTGACTCCAGTGGTTTAACATCATTTGAACTGTTGTCAGATTGAACCATTTCATTTAAGATGGATGTGATTTCTTTGCCGTCTTTGGATTCTGCTTTTGTTGGCAGCATGTTCATTCTGCTGGGAGAATTTTGTGAGCTCAACTGTCTGAGAACAGGAGAAGTAGCAGAAAAGCCAATGGAGTTACTGGGTCCTTCATTAATACCCTGTAAAGAAGTTGCTGGGATGTTTGGATAAGTTCTATTAGGATTACCACAGGCACTACCTACCATGCCAATGGGGGAACTCAATGAAGGAATATTGGGAGAAAAAGAATTGCTTGGCATTCTTGGCCTTGTTACCAATCCAGAGCTAACCTGTCTTCTTGGCGACATGAACTGTGTTAAGGTAATTCCTGTACTATCCATTGGAGAATTATTGAGGCTTAAAGAGTGATTACTGCCCTGGGAACCAGCCTGTCCCTGGTTTAAGGCAACACTGGCTACAACTTGATTTCCAGGTGAACATCCAAAGCTCCCTTGGCTGGTGTTGGAATTACTATTACTGCTGCTATGAAGATCAGAGTTTGGTTGATGATTTACTCTGGGAGTAACCATGCTGCTGTTAGATGGTGGAAGTGTGGATGATCGGGCCATATTCTGGGCTGGAGAGATACTAGGATTTACTGATGGGTTTATTCGAGGAAGTGACATTCCAGAATTAGTGTTATCTTGAGGAGAAAGAACATTGTGTTCCCTAGAAAAGGGGGGAAAAGATAGTAAATCAAACATTTTCAGTCAGTTTCCTTTTGAACATTTTAATGCTACAAATGATAAAAATGATATCATTAGCCTAACACCAAAATTGTGAAGAAATTTGAGGGTAACTACATCATAAATGTCATTAAAGAATAACAATTACATTTTATATGTTCTAAAGCACTGTCATATAGTTTATAGGAAAAGGTTCTTATAGCACCTAAAATTTAATTATATTTCCAGTTACCTGGAAAAGAAATCTTATTTAGCTTTTTAAAAAATTTTAAGAGATATGCTAATAAAAGTCTATCGAAATATCATAAAGAGGTTAACATTGGGATTTGTGATTAAAAGGGAAAGCTCCAAGACAACAGAAAAAGACAATCTGTATTGAATTCAAGTTTGCACAGTATTCATTACACAACTCTAACCACACTGTTTTTCTAATAAAAGATTAGATATTAGTGTTGGCATACCCAAACAAGCAATGACTCAGATGAAGCAAAGAGAAAGTGAAGAATTACTTTATTTAGCTCAGAGTAATATCAAATAATTTTGAACACTGGGGATTTGAATTTTTTTCGTAGAAAAAATATCTAACATGATTATGCATGTATATATGTGTGTGTGTATCATAAGTGTCAAACTCTGGGCCCCCATGCACCCTAACCAAATTAAAATGTAACTGGGAAATATTTAACAAAATACATTAAAATACAATACAACATAATGTTATTTTGTGGTTTTCAAAGACAATATTGGCAGCTTTGGGGACCCATTTCTATTTTAGTTCGACACCACTGTCTTAGACAGATAAGGGAATAAAATGTCAAGTAGCAACACCAAGAATTACTATATTTTTAAGAAATAAATTGCTAGCATATGGAGAAACTGTCAACTCTAATAACTTTAAGATGAAGAATCATCAAGCTTGCCTTAATGAAAGCAAAATATATTTTTATTACAAAATGTTACCTAGTCTAACAAAATCAGCTTTTGAAAATTCTGATGCTTTATTGTAGTCATATAAACCATCGGTTCTTAATAGGTGAAATTATTTGTTTTTAAACATTTATTTTTTTTCTAAAGTATCTACTTGCACTTTTGTCATTCCTTTCCTCTTTTTAAGCTACAAAATAACTGTGAGGTGACAAAAACTAGAAAAAACAATATGAGTATGGATAATATTTTCATGAAACACTAGTTTCATGCTAATTTAGAAATTGTATTTCTAATCATAAAGAGAATCAAAATGATGAACTGGTTGATTTCATATGAAGCTCTCCAAATAAATAGTACCTGTCGATGATATGAATTCCCATGATGAAAGGCTGCATATCTGGACTTTGAGGGTAGCAAAGTTTACACTTGGTGTGGGCGCTAAGCATTGTCCCATCATTCAATATGAACCTATAGGATGGGCTGAAGGCAGTGCCACGAGTCATCACTGTTTCAAACAAAAGAGAAACCTAGTTAAAATTTTAACACTTAATTTGAGGGCAAAGGACTATTACCAAGTCTTATATGTACCTATAGCTTGTTAAATGTTCTCACATATGGTTACTTGCTCCTGCAATTTACTCTTATATTCTTAAGGCTAGGATTAGACAATGCAGACAGGTGAAAAAAAAGTCGTTGTGGATGAAAATACATTAGACACTAGTTGATGTCAGGTTTCAATTTATTCGCAATTTAATGAGGGCCTTCTCATAAGGGGAATGGTCATGAAGTCTCTCAAAATTGGAATATCAGTATTATGAAGCACTTAGCTCTTTCCTTACCCTCAACATTCCCTGTAGAATGTTCTGTCCCAGCTTGAAGTTTCTTGGCTAAAATTCAAGCCTGGATTTTTTTTTTTCAAACGAAAGACTATAAAGCACTAAGGTATTACTTTGACAGAAAAACATAGTCTTAGTAAGCTTATAATAATTATATATACATATATTTGATCTTTGAAAGATATCTTTAAAGCTTCATAGGGATATAAACGAAATCAAGTGTAAGTAATACCAAATAACCAAACTGATGAAGTACGTCTATGTATTACATCCATTACATTGTGCAGTTCTGCCTTGGATCTTTATTAATTGAGCAGCAGAAAATTAAAAGAGTTAGGTTGTTGATTGCTTACAGGCTTATACCAGTTATAAAACTGTACTTTGTGCCTTGATATTATCTTATAGCCCTCTTGGAACAAGACTTATTGCCTAGATTTAGGAATATTTAGATTTAGATTTTTTTCATCTCTTCAGTGTGGCTATGGACTACACTGATGAAGACCATCACTATTCATAGCTTTCCTCCCCAGAAGGACTGTCATTCACACTCTTCCAGGAATTGTCTACAGAAGATCCACCCAATGTGTCAGATGTCTTTAAGTCACTAGACAAATGTTGCGTATTAAGAGTATCAATAGTTGGACAAATATTTATAGATGATACAATAACTGTGATTTTTGGCACTCTCTGCAGTCTTTTAATTATATTGCCACCAACAGCAGAAGAGACTATGGACTATATTGTTCTTTGTTTCATGCATTACTATGATCGCTCAAATTAAAGACCAGCCTTCTAGAGACGAGCCTCTCCACACTTAGCTAGGTTGGTTATGAGACAGAAAATAAAAGTTACCATGAATTTGAGACCTCAACTTGGTAAAACCTGTTAGGACATGTACTCTATTGGCATAACCTTTGAGAACCAAAGGTCATCCATATACCAGGATGCATATAAAGCTACCAGAGAAGACAGGGGTGATTAAGAGAAATCATGAGTAAAAATATGTGTCCTGAAACACCATTAACTATATACACTATATAAAAGATGGACATGCTTAGCCTTTAACATAGGTGATGGTTCTATCCATCTACTACACTGTGATGAAAGGATTCTACCCTAGTTTAAAACAGTAGAAAGGGATATAAAGAGAAATGTTAAAAAGAGCTTTTGAAGCCACGCATAATTTGAGGTAAGGTGGCATGCTCTTTCCATCTAGCCAATTATTTAATTATCAATTTGGGTAGTCATACAGCTAAAGAAAAACATAGCTCCTGCTTCAAATCTAAAATATAATACACATAGGACACAATCTCATGAAAAGAGTACAAAAACTAGGACATTTCACAGTGCACTGAAGAAATCAAGGCCCATGACTAGGATAATTATACTCTATAATATAGGTCCTTTGATTTACTGTGAACCATCTAAATCACTGGAATTGAATTTGTGAATTTATGTAAACTTATGAAAGGAAAAGTATTCTGTATAAATAAACACTTAGTGAGCAATAAATTATGAATGTATGACTTTTTAATGAAATTTGAAGATACTTAATGTAAGCCACAACCAGATGCATCCCATAAAGGTCTGATAAAGGATACCAAACAAATCAAACCAACAAAAACCTAACAATTTACAACATTTAAATAAAAAAATTGATAAACTCCCTTATAATAAAGAAAACAAAAAAAACCTAGGGGTTTAAAAGGAAATATTAAACAATGCTTAACTATATTCCAATGCACTGATGATGAAAAATTCTACCAATCTCCTAAGAGAGAAAAGATGAACTAATAATCAGAATGAGACATCTATTTTTAGACATGGCCAATACAGAAATTTGTTTTGCTTAGTTATGCTTATTTGTTACAAGGATTTTCTTTTCTCCTAGGATAGGAGATGGGGAGAAAAATGCTTGATAATCGAAAAAAAAATTAACATTAAAAGGAAAGTTTAACCGTTAGAAATACCTCTCCAGTAACATCATCACTGTGTACAACATTCTAGGATCCACTTCTGCCTTGGTCTTCTACCTTAGTTGAATCAGGTACCTAATTGAATATGTTTCTCTCCAAACCCATTTGATACCTCAATCTCATAGCTGATCACCATTCTCAATTTCATTGCTTTTAATTAAACTCCACTCCAAATCAGGCATCCACCAGCATGGATACAACCTAATTCTTATCTGAACAGTTACTAGAGGATAGAACATAATTTTAAAGCTAGATGAGACTCTGGAGATCATCTACACTGTTATCAAAAAATGAGCAATTTACTAGGAATCTTTGAGCCAGGGTAGGAATTTAGTGGAGGTTAGGGGTAGAAAGAATCCAAGGAAAAGTTAAGACTCACTCTGTGAGTATTGTTGGGGAAAGAGGGACCCTGGAACAAAGCTTTGTTTACCTTACACTAGAGACAGCTCTCATTACGTGGTAATAATCCACTCTCTTCCAAGTTAGAAATTAGTGTTCTTTCAATTCAACTACAACCTTATTTACAATTTCTTAACTATAACTAAACAACTCTTCCACTGCTTCATATCCATAGAATATGTTCTTCATTTTCATTGTGGCTTTGAAGCACTTGGTCCCTCTCCTAAATCAGTCACACTGTTGCATTTCTTTTGGCTCCATCAGACTTTCTGTCCTGTGTATATTTATCAGCTAGTTCAATGATTCCCTTAGTAATGGATCACAAACAGTGAAACATAGTGAAAAGAACAAAGCCAGAAGAACTAGATTCAAATCCCAGCTCTGCTACTTACTACCTGTGCAATGATGGGCAAGTCATCCAACTTTTCTGGTTCTCAGTTTAATCATTAGTAAAATGCAGATAACAATGGCATCTATTATATCTATTTTGGTGAGGATGAAATGAGATAACATATGTAAATCACATTAAAAACCTTAAAGCACAATAAAAACGCTAATTCCTACCACCACCACTAACACCATTAAATGTATGTTGGACTGAATCACCTTTCAATCCCTTCTAACTCTAAATCAAATGATCCTATGATTCTAATTCCTAGTCTGCTTGACCCTTAATCATGTCAATTTCCAAATGTGAATCACTCCCACAATTTTATTTTCTGATTACATAGTGATAAATGTGATATTTTGTCCCACACTCTAGTAATTAGTTTATCTAATTTATAGACTGGATATCGAAGGAAAAATACATCATGGCATATTTCAAAGATGTCAAGTTGAAAGGCAGAAGCTAAAATAACAGGAAGCCTTCTGTTGCAGTAATAAGAGAAGGCAGTAATGGATGTCTAAAGGCTCAACTCCTGAACGGGGAGAGAACAAGTTGAGGCTGTAATGTTTCATGCTTCCCTGATGGCCTGGGAATCAGCAGAGGCCTGAAAAAAACTAAAGAGAGGCAAAAGGGACCATTTAGCATCAAACCAAGGATGCTCTGAAGTACAGTCAAAGCAACAAAAAGATAGAAAGCTTCTTACTCTAAGAATAAAGGCAGTTCTCAGAAGAGTATGCTAAAAATTAGCTAAAACAATCCACATTGTGGTTTAAGAATGTAGTTTATAACAGTTTATTACAACAGCCAGTGGCCTCAGAGGGAATGGAGGTGGGCACAAATAGGAGACAAGGAAAGGAAAGTTTCTTGATTTTCAAGTTTTATTCTAACTTGAATATCAAAGTAGGGTATTTTTCTTTATATATTTTGCCATAAGGAAAAGGAATTAAAGAAATTTGGAAAACATATAGAACTTTTCCCATGAGAAGTTAGATAATGTAACTAGTGAGCACAAGGTAGAGAAAGAAGATCAATAGAGGAGTGAAAACTACACATGCAGACTAGTCAGGATTTCCAAAGTGATAAAGAAAGAGCACTGTATGCTTTGGAAAGTTTTAATTAAAAAAAATTAACTTAAAAAATGTCTAGACTTAGCATTTCTACTTACCTGTCTTTAGGCCCCCAAAACTGCAATTAGATTAAGTGATTTTTTTTTTGAGTTAAAATTTGATCAGAAAGAACCAGATGGCACCCATGAAATTACACACTTTAGAGCCAGAGGAGACGTTAGAAACCATTTGTGTGTGTGTGTGTGTGTGTGTGTGTGTGTGTGTGTGTGTGTGTGTACTAGATCAGATAGTAGTAGAAGAATTTAGATTTGATTACTAGGTCTTCTGATTCCAAATCCAATAATTTTTCTCCTAATACCACAGAGCATTGAAATCTTAGTCTAAATCATGACTTATTAAGCATAGCACAGATTAACTACACTTCCTTAATTTCATTTTTCTGAAAAAGGGCTGAATATATAGAAATGAATTCTATGATCTGAATCTCAGATAACTAACACTCTGGGAAGGCTACCCATTTTTACTATTAAATTGTAGACACTGTGTCTAGGGGAAAACTAAGTATCTTCACACATGTTAATTCTGAAAAAGCAAAACATAACAGTGACATTTTAATGTTTCTTATAGATTGGTTCAGTGACTAGAGAATGCCAAGAAAGGCACATCAAAATTAACGGACAAGGTCAACTGAAGCTAACAAAATACCATCCCCTCTGATTAGACTGATTGTTTATAGAAATCTTTCCCAGAAGTAATCCATTTTCTCTATGATTTAGAAATAGCTTTTTTATGACATTAAGTGTCACCTCCACGAATATTATTAGTAAGCAGTTAACCAAAAATAACCATATTTTCTTTCAAGAAACACTTAAAGATGACTTTATGAAATCCTGTGGATATATAAAAAGTCTAAAAGCCATTCTTTTATAGGATGTACAGGTAACACTCAAAAGATAACTCATATATCCATTTTGCTATTTCCACATTTTTTCTCTTGTACGTGTATATTTTCATTGGCATGGGGGCGCCTGGCAAGAAACTCCTTCTAACCAACGCAGGGCAGAAAATATTTTGCAACTTAAGAGTCTTGGAGGCTTGTCTAGAGGCACTAAAAGATTAAACAAGTTGCTCAGGGTCACACAGCCAGTAATGTGTTAGAGGTAGCCTATGCATGTGAATCCGTTTCTTCCTGATTCCAAAGCCAGTTCATTAAGAACTGTTTCTCAACATTTTCCTTTTGTTCTACTTTATTACAACAAAACTGCAGTTTTGCACAAATACTTATCAAGCCACAAAATTTACAAAAAATTACTCATTACTCTAAACATAGCTATGGAAGGAGAATTTTACCTTCTTGAAATAGCTGTCTGGCATAAGAGGGCTCTCTGCCTTGAGGCTGGAAAAAGGCATAAATGCACTTCCTCACTAAATCTTCCCAGCCGGTTCTACCAGCAGCTCTCAATGAACTGGTGTCGATAGAGATGATTTTACCTAAGCAGAGAAGGAAAACTGATGTTTATGGTAGCTTTTTGATATATGCATTTTACATTCACATATACACACAAATATAATCACAATAGTGAAAATTCACATTCTCAAATGAATAGTTACAGCTCAAAAACATTTACTAAAAGAGGACTTAAAAGGAGAAAAGCATACTAACACAATTTGATTATTCATGCCAATGGAAGGAGATAATCCAGAAATATTTTAGAATTCAGTATGTTCTTTTGGACTCATGAGTGGAACATGGGTGGGGTCTGAATGCTCTAGAACTTCACATGAAAAATATTCAGTGGCTACACTGGAAACAAATGAGGTGGGAGGAGATAGAAATCAACTTTACAAAGAATCTAGAGTTACAAAGAATTAGCAATCGTCTAGTCCAAGCTCCTTACTTTACAGATAAAGAAGCTGAAACTCAGGTAGGTAAGTGACTTGCTCAAGGAACCTAAGAGTGGTAAATGGTAGAGCCAGAACTTAAATTCATATCTTCTAATTCCATATTTAGTATCTTGTTTCCTGGTAAATTATCAATGAAGGTGAGTTCTGAGAGGGCAGGAATATTCCTATTATTCTACTTGTGACCATGCCTCTAGTATCGTGTCTAACTCAGAGTAAGTAATGAATGACAGCTACTAGATCAACTGCCAATGACCATATAGGGCCTATTAAGTATCACGCATAGTGCTGGCTACTGGGGATACAAAGGTAAAAAAAGAAACAACTCTGTTCTCAAAATGTGTACATTCTATCAGGGAAGACAAAATAAGCATAAAACTGTTAAATAATAGGCAGTGAATGAGGGAGTGCACTGTCAGTGGGTGCATCAGAAAGCCATCATATAGAATACTCTGAGGAAGAAATGAGAACAAAGCACCATACATGTATAGCTGACAACCCACAGCAAAGGAAAAGACTCTGGAGATAAAGTGGATTCGTGTATTAATGAGGTTAAAAAAGATCACGGACAGAAGAGAACGCAAAGAAGTTATGGGGACACAGATTAAGGAGTGAAGGTTTGGTACCATAATGTTAATGGTAACATATTCTTTAAAAAAAAAAGAAACTAATAGAGATGTACAGTTCAATATACACTCTCTTTTTCTTTGCATATGGAAGTGTTCATATTTGTTGATGTTAATCAAATTAATACTAACTTTTTAAAAAAAGATTTCAGTTAAGATGTTAATTAACAACTAAGGATTAAATATTTTAATTCAATTCAACAAGTGTTTACTGTGGCCAGGCACTATTTGATCTACTAAAAGACAAAACCAGAAAAGACAAAAATTAAATAGCCTCTCCCCTCAAGAAGCTTACAATCTATTGGGGAGAAACACACACACACACACAACATACAGAGTAATTGCTGAGGGGAGAGGACTTCCAACTTAAGAGGACCAGTGTTTACTAGAGAAAGCACTTGAGATGAATTTTGAGGAAACCCAAGAATTCTATATAGTGCAGGTAAGAGAAAATGTATTCTAAACACAGAAGATAGCCTATGCAAATACAAAGATAGGAAACAGTCATTTTGTGTTTACACTATTTAAGTATAAAGATTATATTTGTTTCATAAAAAGAATTTGATAGGATTCAATTCTGTCATGAATAATTTATGTAAAGCAGAGTTAATTAATCTTTGAATGCTTGATAGAATTCACTTCTAAACCCATCTGGGCATCTCTAATGAACAGTGAAGCAAAAACAGTAATACAGAGTTATTCGACATCGAGGGGGTTAGGGCCCATGGGTTCAATTATTATTCCTATGCCAATGACTATATATTGAAAGCTAGGTGACACACAAGATAGAGTACTGGACTTGGAGTCAGAATAACCTGAATTCAAACCTGACCAGAGATACTTAATTTCTGGGTGACCCTGGGACTCTGCTTCACTTTCCACATCTATAATTGAGATACATAGTATGAGCACCTACTAGCCAGAGTTTTTGTGAGAATAAAATGAGATAATATTTTAAAATTACTATACACATGCTAGTTGTTGTTATATCCAGCCGCAGTATCCTTCCTGAACTCTAGTGACATATTATTAACTGCCGACTGGACATTTTTTAGTTGAATGAGTTATAGGTATCTCAAACTTAATATAACCAAAACAGAAGTCCTTATCTTCCCCCTAAATCCACCCTTATTCTGATGTTACCTATTTCTCTCAAGGGCACTACCAACTTTCTAGCCCTTCACATCCAACCTTGGCATTTCCTTTAACTCCACATTCTCTCTGACCCCACACACCCAAGCAGTTGTAGATTCCTGTTGCTTTTACTACCATATCATCCATCAGTTTCTCTTCATTCACAAAGACATTCTAATTCAGGACATCATCCCCTCTTTTCTTGAGTATTGCAATTTCCTTCTAATTGGCCCTCCTTCTTCAAAAACCTTATCTACTCACTCTAATCCAACCTCTCTACAACCTATGTGATATTCCGTCCCTCTTCCTGCCCCATCCAAAAGACTCCAGGGCTCTTTATCACTTCTAGCTCCTTATATTCTGACCAAGCAATAAGAACATATTAAGTGCATATCATATACGAGGCGCAATGCTAATTACTAGGGATACAAAACACAAAACAATCATTACCTTCAGAAACATACATGCTAATGGGGGAGACAACATGCAAATGAATATAAACATACACTATATAGAAGAAAAGTAACCTTAAAGGGGAAAACTCAAATGGCTGGCTATATTGGAAGGCTTCTTAAAGGTCATGGTTGATCAGTCCTGAAAGAAATTGTGAAAGGAAAGAAGCAAAGATGAGGAGGGAAAGATACTGGAAAGAGTCAGAAAAGGGAAAGGAGGCAAGAGATGGATTGCTGTGTATAAGGAAGAAGAATAGGCCAATGTTACTGTAAAGCAGGTTTTATGGAGAATAAATAGTAAAGTGTGAGAAGACCAGAAAAGTAGGGAGGGTCAAGGCTGTGAAGAGTTTAAATGCCAAAAAAGATTTTATATTTCACATATATAAGACTTATGCACTAGGAAAATCACTTCAGTAGTTAAGAAGGGGATGGATCAGAGTGGGATGAAACTTGAGGCAGGGAGATCAATAAGGTTCTTGTGACAGTCTAGCTAATAGGTAATGAGAGCCTAAACTAGGTGGCAGCCACATGAGTGGAGAGGGGGAGATGTATGAAAGCTGTTATTAAGGCAGAATCACAAGATTTGGTAACTAATTAGATTTAAGAATCAAAGAGAATGCCAAGGTTGCCAACTTGAGATTAGGATGGTAGCACCATTCAAAAAACTTTTATCAAGCGTCTACTATGTGCTAAAAATGTATTAATATTTACTATGTCTCAGGTACTGTACCAAGCACAACAAAAGGAAAATCTCTGCCTTCAAGGAGCTCACATTCAAACTGAAGAGAAAACAAGCAAAACCTATGGATATATAAGATCCACATTGTAAAAATAGAAAATAATGTCAGAGAGAAGGTACTAATAGTGTGTGGATGTGTTGAAGGGGGACACTAGGAATTTTACCTCAAAGAAAAGGCATTTAATGCATAGTAAGAATCCACCAATAAAGACGTATTAAGCATCTATATGCCAGATATGAGGTTTGGTGCTGGAGGTACACTGGTGCCCAAGTTACATTTATACCTTTAATAATTATTCACCTCTACATACCTACAATCCAGCCACACATACATAGTATCTACTACCTTTGCAACTTCGTAGTAGTCGTCCCTAATGCCTATAATGCTCTCCCTCTACACATCTACCTTAGAGAATCCCTGGATTCTTCAAGAATCAGCCTAAATGCAGTTTTCTGCATAAGGCTTTCAGGTGCCCCTATTTTTTGTGTCTCCCTCTCCAAAGCTTCCTTGAGTTATATTTATACTTGTACATTTGAATGTCATCTATTTCATTATAACTTAAGTTCCTTGGATAAAGGAAATGGTTCACGGTTGTTTTTGTAGCTTCGGCAACTAGCACAATGCCTGGCATATAACGGGTGCTTAACAAATGTTTGCTGGTATAATTGACAATTGATTGTACAAATATCAAAACACACAAGGTTCAACACCTGAGATCATCAGATCTCTGGGACCTTGGACAAGAAAGGAAAAGGACAAATCCACTATATTTCAATCCTTACAAAAGCCAGGATTTAATAGAAATGGAGTTAAGATGTGATTTCAAAAATTAATTGTAAAGTGAAATATTAAAGCATAATTATCATAAAAAATTAGGATAGGCAATGTAACACTACTTCAAAAGATTGGCAGAAGTTGCTTTAAAAAATCCAGACTAGGTCTTTTCAAATTTCATTATTTTTGGAGGGGGAAGGCAGCACAATTGGGGTTAAGTGACTTGCCCGAGGTCACACAGATAGTAAGTGTATCAAATGTCTGAGACTGGATTTCAACTCAGGTCCTCTTGACTCCAGGGCCAGTGCTCCACTCACTGTGCCACCTAGCTGCCCCAAGCTTCATTATTTTTAACAAAAGAGTTTCTAGCCTTAGAAATCTAAGCATTAAAATGACCACATGAATAATTTAGTCAACTAGTCATTTGTTAATAAGTGTTTTAATCCTGTATTTAAAATTTATTTGAGGTATGTAATCCTACGATGAACAATTAAGAAAGCAAAGGGGGTACAAGTGGAGGCAAGGGATTTTCTCGTAACTATCCCATCTACATATTTTGGTCAACAAACTCAGATACTGATTACTTAGTATGTGTGTATGTGGCACATGCATGAAAGATGTCCTTGGAGGCAGGAAGACTAGTGTTCAAGTCCTGCCAATAATACATACTGACTTGTGATTCTGATCAAGTCTCAACTTCTCACTAAGTCAGTAAACATTTATTAAGTACTACTATATACCGGTCATTGTACTGAGCTAAAACTCCCAAAATACTCCCAGTTCTCACAAATTCAGTGTAATGTGGTAGTAAACAAGCAAACAACTATACACAAGCATGCTATTTACAGGATAAATAGGAGAGAATCAACAGAATGAAGGCACTAGAATTAAAGATGACCAGGAAAGGTTTACTATTAAAAAAAGATTTTAGCTTGAATTTCAAGGAAGACAAAGAAGCCAGGAGACAGAGGTGAGGAGGGACAGAATTCTATGCATGGAGGATAGCCAGCAAAATGCACACAGTCAAGAGATGGAGTATTTTGTTATAGGCACAGCAAGAAAACAATGTAAAAAAATCAAAGAGTAGCTGAGTGGGTATGGAACACAATGTCAGAGGACTGGAAAGGTGAGGAGGGGATGGAATAGAGCTGAGGTTTACTTTTGAATGCCAAAGTACTTTACATTAGATCTTGAAGGGATGATAAAGAATCCCTGGATTTATTGAGTAGAGAGTGACACGGTCAAATCTTTGCTTTAGGAAATTAGCTGTGAAAGCTGAATAGAGGATGGACGAGAGTGGGGAGAGATTTGTGGCAAGCTGACCAACCAGGAGGGTCTTGTAGTAGTCCAAGTGTGAGGTGATAAGGGACTGAACTAGGGTGGCAGCAATATCAGGAAAGAGAACCGAACGTATTGCAGAAATACTACAAAGGTACCATTGACAGGCTCTGGCAACAGATTGGCTATGGGAGAAGAGAGACAGGAGTCAAAAAAGACAATCAGGTTGTAAGATGGAATGACTGGGAGGATGGTGGTACCCTCAACAATAGTAGGGAAGTTAAAGAGAAAAGAGGGTGGGGGGGGGGAGAGAAAATTAGTTCAATTTTGGACATGACGAGTTAAAGATATCTAGGCAGGATATTCAGTTCAAGAGATCCAATAAGCAGTTGGATATGTGAGTATGGAAGTCAGCAGAAAGGTAGGGCTAGTTAAGTAGATTTGAGAATCATTACCATAGAGATGATAATTGAATCCATTGATGAGATCACCAAATAAAATAGTACAGAAGGGAAAGAAGTGACACAACAGAGAGCCCTTTGGGACACCCAAAGTTAGCTAGTAAGAATTAGATGAAGATCAAGCAAAGACACTGAAAAGGAATAGTCAGATTAAGGAGGAGAATCAGGAGAGAGCAATATCACAAAAACCAAGAGAAAACAGAGTATCAAGGAAAAGAAGATGATAGTGTCAAAAGCTGAAAAAAGGTCAAGATGGAAGAGATTTGAGAAAAAGACATTAGATTTATCAATTACAATATTGTCAGTGCTTTAGGCAACTCTTTAAGACTATAAGTTGCAGTAAAGGTATTAATCTGCCTGTTAGTGATAGTTTCCTCATCTTGGAATTCCCTATATCAACGAAATCACAAGTGTTCTACCAATCTCCCTATACCATTTTAAGAAGTATTTATGCCATGTTATATAGAATAGTATACAATATATATATTTTTCAGTTTTGGAAATATTTAAGTGGCTTAATTCTCTAAGAAGAGAAGTACAGTAAAATTCTACAGCACATTTTGAACCCCACACTTTATACCTGTAGTATCTTGCTTGGTCATAAATGATTCTGAACCCGTAATAGCTGCAGGCCGAGGTAATCGCCGTGCAATACAAATCAAACACGACTGAAAATCTACAAAAAAAAATGAAGAAAGAAACAAAGAAAAGAAGAATTTCAGGAAACAGTACCGAGTATGTTTTATATCCATGACTTCTCATTAACATTTTAAATTAAAATAATACTTTTATGAAATTGATATGTAAAACTAACTATCCAACATTTCAAGGCACAAGACTCTTAGTAAAATGTACTGAAGTAATAAAATTTCACTGTTAAAATAATCTTTGTATTATATTGCTGTTAAAAAGTGTTAGAAACCAACAAGTAGGAGTTCTAAGTAGAGCATCAAGGTCAGGAAATGGTAATTTATTCCTTACCACCTAGTTTCATGCATCTACTATTCAATCAAGTTTCTATATTTATCAATAATCAATGGCAACAAAATGCATCCCAACAATCTCTCTGTAGCACTATAGAGAATTAATAACTACATATGGGGACAAAGATAGTTGACCAATTTTTCAAGGAGCATCTCCCTGGCCTTGACAATAATGTTTTTAGGACATACAGTTTCTTAAGGGACTCTCAAAGCTCTGCTCCGTATAAAATACCAAATTGTTCAATTTACAATTTGATGTAATGAGGGAAAAGACTTGGAAAACAAAAATCAAGAGGAAAAAATATACATATAGACACATCCAAATATGTGCACGTCTGTATGTATCATATAACAGGGCTGCTGAGTGGAATGGCAGCTACAGCATTAGGTTTGGAGTCAGTTCAAATGCGGCCACAGATACCTATTAGCTATACGGCCCTGGGCAAGTCACTTAACCCTATTTGCCTCAGTTTCCTCATCTGTAAAATGAGCTGGAGAAGGAAATGACAAACCACTGCAGTATCTCTGCCAAGAAAACCCCAAATGGGCTCACAAAGAGTTGGACATGACTTGAAATACATATACACAATATACTTTATATGTATATTTTAACAATTAACATGTTTTATAATAAAACATGTAACAAATTATTTTATATGTACAGATTTGTCATGTATATTCATATATACATGTGTGTATAGCTATATCTAGATATTTCTATGTCTAAATATATCTGTGTCTAGATATTTCTAGACACAGATATATTTCTGTTGATTTTTAGGTGTACTTTCCAAGCTTTTTCCTCAATTCACCAAATTATAACTTGAGAATTTTGGTATTTCATATGGACAAGAGCTTTGAAAATGTCTAAATTGTATACCATAAAAACACACACACACACAGAAAATTTCACTTCTATATTTAAAGTCCAGCCCCAAAGAACTGTGTCCAATTCTTTCACAAAATTCTCAACTTTCATCTTGTTTAATATGTAAACCTATTAGCAAAATCATGTATTGTTGGAAATTCTTCAATGAAATATTCACTGGAATGTTTTATCTGTACATAGGGTGAGATCAGAGAGGAAAGGAATCAGTATACATTTGAGATTTTTGAGGTATCACCTTATATAGCGAGTAAATGTATTCACATGGAATTTTTTAAAGTTTAAATCCTGCTGACTTCATGCTATTATGTAAAATATCTTAATTTTTAAAATTCTCTTACAGAAGCAATTTGCATTCAATTGTTTCCCTCAGGACTCAGAAAAACAAAAACAACTAAACAAGCAACAATGACTTTCCATTATACCTTCTCCTTCTTCCTGGATTGATTTTGGTTGTGACACAGTGAAACACTGCATTACTTCATACCGCTGGCAAGCTTCTTGGTTCTCAGTGCCTGGCTCATCTGGAGGGCGAATTAGCATCCGGCAGTTAAAGGTATGGCTATTTCGTCTTGTTGCCTCCTGAGGCCAAGGAACTCCATTTACTGTGGAAGATATATAGATTATAATCCTGATAGTGGAGGTAGGGGAAGGACCAAGGATAAGATATCTGTATTTTAAATATTCTGTTAGGGGCAGGTAGGTGGTGCAGTGAGGAGAGCACCAGCTCTACTGGAATCAGGAGGACCAGAGTTCAAATCCAACTTCAGATACTTGACACACTAGCTGTGTGACCTTGGGCAAGTTCGCTTAACTCCAATTGCCTTGCCTTGCCCCCTCCAAAAAAAATGTTCTGTTGTATCAATTACATATATTAAAAGAAAAACTGATAAAAACAGACTACCACATATGCATACATGTACAAGATAATCAATCAACATGTATCAAGTACCTACTATATGCTAGGCACTTGGATACAAGTTCGACGAATAAAACTGTAGAAAGGAGTTTACATTCTAATGAGGGCAAAAATAAGCAGATATACTTATAGATATATACAGCATAAATACAAAGTTTATACCCACCCATACCCAAAAAAGTCAAATACAAGGTAGTTTTTGGAAGAAAAGAATTAGCATTTGGGAGAGGATCACAAAAGGCTTTATGCAGAAGAAGATGGCCTGAACTGCACCTTACGTCTAACTAACTCAATTTAAATCAGTTACTTAAAAAAAAACAAGAACAAAACTGTCATTGTCAAGTACCATTGGAGGACATATTCACCCAGCACCACGAATTATAAATCCTGTAAAAAATGTATTAAAATGCATTCCTCACAGAATCCATATATCTGTGGCTGTGCACAACATCATATATCTGTGGCTGTGCACAACATTGTCCTGGCTCTGCTCCGCTCACTCAGCATTATGTCGTGTAGGTTTTTCCAGGTTGTTATGAAGTCCATATCATCCCCATTTCTTATGGCACAATAGTATTCCATTACCTTCATATACCACAGCTTGTTCAGCCATTCCCCAATTGATGGGCATCCCTTTGATTTCCAATTCTTGGCTACCACAAAAAGAGCTGCTATAAATATTTTTGTACATATGGGTCCTTTTCCTGCTTGTGTGATTTCTTTGGGATACACCCCTAGAAGTGGTATTGCTGGGTCAAAGAGTATGAACATTTTTATAGCCCTTTGGGCATAGTTCCAAATTGCTCTCCAAAATGGCTGGATCAGCTCACAACTCCACCAGCAATGTAACAATGTTCCAATTTTCCCACATCCTCTCCAGCATTTATCATTTTCCTGTTTTGTTATTTTAGCCAATCTGACAAGAGAGATGTGGTATCAAAGAGTTGTTTTTATTTGCATTTCTCTAATCAGTAGTGATTTAGAGCATTTTTTCATATGCCTATAGATATCTTTAATTTCTTCCTCTGAAAACTGCCTGTTCATATCCTTTGACCATTTCTCAATTGGGGAATGACTTGTATTCCTATATATTTGGCTCAGTTCCCTGTATATTTTAGAAATGAGGCCTTTATCAGAGACACTAGTTGTAAAGATTTTCTCCCAATTTTCTGCTTCCCTAATTTTTGTTGCATTGGCTTTTTTTGTACAAAAACACTTTAATTTCACATAATCAAAATTATTCATTTTGCATTTTGTAATGCTCTCTATCTCTTGTTGGGTCATGAATTCTTTTCTTTTCCATAAATCTGATAAGTAAACTATTCCCTGCTCTCCCAAATTACTTATAGTATCAGCCTTTACTCCTAAATCATGAACCCATTTTGACTTTATTTTGGTATATGATGTAAGATATTGTTCTATGCCCAGCTTCTGCCCTACCATTTTCTAATTTTCCCAACAGTTTTTGTGAAATAGTAAATTCTTAGCCCAGAAGCTGGCCTCTTTGGGTTTATCAAAGAGTAAATTGCTATAGTTGTTGACTTCTCCATCTTGTGTTCCTATCCTATTCCACTGATCCACAGCTCTGTTTCTTAGCCAGTACCAGGTAGTTTTGATGACTGCTGCTCTATAGTACAGTTTAATATCTGGTATGGCTAGGCCACCTTCTCTAGCATTTCTTTTCATCAATACTTTAGATATTCTAGACCTCTTGTTCTTCCAGATGAATTTTCTTATTATTTTGTCCAGTTCTGTAAAATAATTTTTTGGTAGTTCAATTGGTATGGCACTGAATAGATAGATTAATTTAGGTAAAATTGTCATTTTTATTATATTAGCTCAGCCTAACCATGAGCAACTGATATTTTACCATTTATTTAGATCTGACTTTAATTGCATGAAAAATGTTTCATAATTATGTTCATATAGGCCCAGGGTTTGTCTTGGAAGATAGACTCCCAAATATTTTATAGTGTCTACAGTAACTTTGAATGGAATTTCTCTTTCTATCTCTTGCTGTTGGGCTTTGTTAGTAATGTATAGGAATGCTGAGGATTTACGTGGGTTTATTTTATATCCTGCAACTTTGCTAAAGTTGTTTATTATTTCAAGTAGTTTTTTACTTGATTCTCTAGGATTCTCTAAATAAATCATCATATCATCTGCAAAAAGTGATAATTTAGTTTCTTCTTTTCCTATTCTAATTCCTTCGATTTCTTTTTCTTCTCTTATTGCTACAGCTAACATTTCTAGTACCAAATTGAATACTGGGGTGATAGGGGACATCTTTATTTCACCCTTGATCTTATTGGGAATGCATCTAGCTTATCCCCATTACAAATGATGCTTGTTGATGGTTTTAGGTAGATGCTATTTATAATTTTAAGGAAGGTTCCATTTATTCCTATGCTTTCTAGTGTTTTTAATAGGAATGGGTATTGTATTTTGTCAAAGGCTTTTTTCTGCATCTATTGAGATGATCATATGGTTTCTGCTAGTTTTGTTGTTGATATGGTCAATTATGCTAATAATTATATTGAACCAGCCTTGCATTCCTGGAATAAATCCTAACTGGTCACAGTGTATTATTCTGGTGATAAGTTGCTGCAATCTTTTTGCTAATATTTTATTTAAAATTTTTGCATCAATATTCATTAGGGAAATTGGTCTATAATTTTCTTTCTCTGTTTTGACTCTACCTGGCTGGGTATTAGTACCATATTTGTGTCATAAAAAGAATTTGGTAGGACTCCTTCTTCAACTATTTTCCCACATAGTCTACAAAGTATAGGAATTAGTTGTTCTTTAAATGTTTGATAGAATTCACATGTAAAACCTTCTGGCCCTGGAGATTTTTTCCTAGGGAGTTCGTTGATGGCATGCTCAATTTCTTTTTCTGATATGGGGTTATTAAGAAATTTCACTTCCTTCTCTGTTAACCTAGGCAATTTATGTTTTTGTAGACAGACATCCATATCTCTAAGGCTGTCAAATTCATGGGCATACAATTGGGTAAAATAATTCCTAATTATTGTTTTGATTTCCTCTTCATTAGAGGTGAACTCACCTTTTTCATTTTTGATACTGGTAATTTGATTTTCTTCTTTCTTTTTTTTAATGAAATTGACCAAAGGTTTATCAATTTTATTGGTTTTTTCATAAAACCAGCTCTTTGTTTTATTTATTAATTCAACAGTTTTCTTGGTTTCAATTTTATTAATCTCTCCTTTGATTTTCAGTATTTCTAATTTGGTATTTAATTGGGGGTTTTCAATTTGCTCTTTTTCTAGCTTTTTCAGCTGTATGCCCAGATCATTGATCTCCTTTTTCCCTATTTTATTCATGTAAGCATTTAGGGATATAAAACTTCCCCTAAGAACTGCTTTTGCTGCATCCCATAAGTTTTGGTATGTTGTTTCATTATTGTCATTCTCTTGAATGAAGTTATTAATTGTTTCTCTGATTTGTTCTTTGGCCCACTCATTCTTTAGAATCAGATTATTTAGTTTCCAATTAAGATTTAGCTTATTTTTCCATGGTTCTTTGTTACAAATAATTCTTATTGCATCATGATCTGAAAAGTGTGCTTTGACTACTTCTGCCTTTCTGCACTGGATTGTGAGGTTTTTATGCCCTAGTACATGGTCAATTTTTGAGTATGTGCCATGTACTGCTGAGAAGAAAGTATATTCCTTTTTATCCCCATTCAGTTTTCTCCAGAGGGCTATCATATCTGCCTTTTCTAAAATTCTGTTTACCTCCTTAACTTCTTTCTTATTTGAGGTTAGATTTATCAAGTCCAGAAAGAGGGAGGTTGAGGTCTCCCAATATTATAGTTCTGCTGTCTATTTCTTCCTGTAACTCCCTTAACCTCTCCTCTAAGAATCTGTATGCCATACCACTTGGTGCGTATATGTTAAACAATGATATTGCTTCATTGTTTATGGTGCCTTTTACAGGATGTAATGTCCTCCCTTATCTCTTTTAATTAAATCTATCTTTACTTTTGCTTTGTCTGAGATTAGGATTGCTACACCTGCTTTTTTACTTTAGCTGAGGTGCAGTATATTTTACTCCAGCCTTTTATCTTTACCCTGTGTGTATCCCCATTTCAAATGTGTTTCTTGTAAACAGCATATTGTAGGATTATGGTTTTTAATCCATTCTGCTATCTGCTTCCGTTTTATGGGAGAGTTCATCCCATTCACGTTCACAGTTATGATTTCCATCTGTGTCTTTTTCTACATCCTATTTCCCCCTGTTTATGCTTTTATTTCTCACTTCTAAGACCCAGTCATGCTCAAGATAATAGGATCTGCTCTACGGTATTTCATATTGAAAGCTAATAGATGATAGCTTTTACTTTGAAAACTTTTCTGCATTCTGTTATTGTGGATGTTGGGGAAGAATGGCTACAGATCTGAAGCTTCCTCATGTCCTGGGGAGGTAGCTCACAAAAAGAAGCTGTGAACTACTTGGAGAATTCATATGGGCTGAAAACTCGGCTGATTTTGGGTCTGGTATTAAATCCAATTGAATTCTAGCTGGTATCTGGTCTGGATTCTACTAGTGAGACAGCCACCACTGGGAATGACTATGAGGGATCTGAGCAAGCCTTGGCATACTTCACTCAAAGAGGGAAAATGCATCTGCATTGACTGAGGAGATTCTTTTGTGAACCCAAATTCTCAAAAAATTACAAAGCAGAAAAATTATCTCCAAGATTCCTCAGAACCAATATCAATCTGGCTTTCTTCTTTATTGAGTAAGAACCAAAGGAATATATACTTTTGAGTTACCCCCAGGCTAGAGGCCAAATTGATACTAAATTAGATGGTGTGGAAAACAAAGCAATGAAAATTTCAGTTCAGTTCCATCTATCACTTACTCTTGGAAATGTAGCCTGGCAGAAAAAAAGTACTAATTTGAAATAAGAATTTAGGTAATACTTTTAATTTGGCTAATAAACACAGTTCCCATGATGAAAAATTTCCCTTGAAATCTTTATCACTACCTTCAATAGCATCTCCTAAATCTGTCAGACAACTTGCCACAAACACTAGCTCATTTTGATGCTGTGGGATTGTTCAAGAGAAATGGAGTACAATAAAAAGAAATGTGCTGAAATAGTATACAATCAAACTAGGAATAATACAACAATTTCCTCTTTGCAATTAACACTAATGCTGCTACTAGCTATGTATTTATCCCTGTATGGAAAGGACATGGCTTAATTGAGCCTCACAGCAGAGTAAACTGAATTTGGTAAATGTATTTGGAGGCCTGCAAATTCAAGTGGTAGCTACAATTAAACAGAAATGTTAAAATCTAACCTTCTGTTTGGCAGAGGGAAGACTATAGGTTCAACATTCCTGTGGAGCACAGGTAAGCCTGAAAATACCAATGGGTTAGAACAAAAGAAGATAGAATAAAAGAGCTCAGTCCCTCACTACACCCCAGATTCCTTGACTCTTCACTTCCCTTCAGTAATACAGTGAGTGGAAAAGGAATGAAGAAGTAGGTGTCAGGTCTTCCATTGGAAACTTTTCTTTATCTGAAGCTACAACATGGAAATTGGCATCACTCCCCCTCCTTCTCTATAATATAGCTGATGCCACTACTCAAAATATATTATGGGATAGGAAAATAAAGTACAATTACTTTTATCAACCTGACCACTCTTTGTCGGCTACCATTCTGACTGAAGGGGCAAGGCTAGCCTCATTAAAGGTAAAGTTATTATCTTCTGCTAGACCTTTTTGTGGTCTTCTTTAAGGCCCCCACTCTTCAACCACTTGTGCTTCCTCATAGTTGCCTAGGATCCTGTACCCTACTATGACATACCCTCTCTGGGTAGCACTACACACTACAAAACCCCCTTATTTCTACTATCCAATCAAAATTTATCTATCTTGTTTTCTTAAAGACAACTTCTCTTTAGGTGATCTGATAAATTAGTGCACAATAATGTGCCCATGGATGTTAATAGCTTTCATAGTAAAACCAAGTTGTAAACATCACTAATATTATTTAACAAATAAGGACGCTGGGAAGTTATAAACTTACGTGACTACTTAGTAAATCTCTGTAAGGGCCAGGTACCAATTACTGAGTTTCATCAATTACTTCTCTCCCTCCTCAATGCCCATATAATATACCCTACAAAAGGCAGCTCCTAGATTGCAGGCGTGGCTTCTACATACTAATTTCTAATGTAATGTTTAAAAAACAAACAAACAGGGAAGGATGCAGACAGGCAAACTAGATTCTTTCCTGCTGGTGTCATTTCTTCATCTATAAAATGAAATAGTAATAATACCTATTTTACTTGATTCACAGGGCTCATGTGAAGATCAGAGACTATGTGAAGCATTTCTTAAACTTTAAACTGCCATATAAATGCCAACTATTACATTTATGCATAATCACTTTCTGTCAAGTAAAAGATTTTGGATGATATTGGTTAACAAGATTTCAATTAATTCTTACTGTTTTACAGAAAACATTCTTTGAAAAGCTTTATGTGTATTCTTTACTAACAGAATTAGCCCGTGTTGAAATACATTTAATTACTGCTCAAAATCGTTGCATCTACAGAAAAACTGATACATTACAGAAAACTTATTCAAGAAAAATATTTAGTTTTACTTTTGTTCAAATCAAAATTTTAAAAGTAGAGTATTAAGCTATCTGGATATGTTTAGAAATTAATTTTAACTTTAAATTAATTTTACTAAGAAAATTTACTCAAATATTCAATTGAATCTGTAACAGCATGCGCTCAGAGTTGCCTCCATTGATGCAGACTGCAACCTATCCACACTTATCCATCCTACATCATTTTCTAGAACAGACTCCAAATATTTAGAATCTGTGGATAGGCTGGGCTTAAGTTCACTTTGGAACTAAATATGAAAAAACTGGGTTAGCTAAATAAATTGATAGGAAAGACAAAGAAATTATTAATTTAGGAATTCTTATCTTATTTAGCTTTTAGTACCTTTAATCATTTGATGGATGTGCTAATTACAAAAAATTTTTAGTTATTAGAGCACTTACAATATTTTCTACAACAGGCCAACTCTTATTCTCTATAAAGAATTAAAGTAAATACTTTAAAGTAATAAATATGCATTTTTCCAACAACACTCAATGATATAGATTTTCAACTATAGATTTTCAACTATTCTCTGTAATTAAGACCTTTCTAACCTAAGAGTAGATCTTAGAGAAGTTACAGAAATTTCCAGAATCTTTAAAAGATAAAAAAAAAGAAAGAAAGGAAAGCACATTAGGAAACCCTTAGTCTTTTGTTTTTTAAAATATATTTCAGAATATCCAATAATTAGAAGCTTAATAAATGCTTTTAAAAATAAAACTAATAACTGATTTTATGGGAGATATATAAAATTGAATCTCAGAGCAGCCTACAATTACTGGAATCACAACTTATGTTTAAGAATACATATGGAAAGAAAGTACAAGTAACCAAGACTTTGCTTATGTAGGGCTTTCCTAACTAACAAAAGCAGTCAACTGTTAGTAGGAGGATACCCTGTAGCTTTGTTGTTCTCTGATCCAAGTAGAACAGAAAGGAGAGCAGCTTGTAGGGGTTTGAATCTCCCTCAACCAGAGCCTTCTGGTTTGCTTTCCTGAACATATGGGGAGTGAAAAACAAAAAGTCAAAAAGCTAACACTTTGGATAGTGAAACTAAGAAGTATATGTGACTGTAATCACGGAGTCAAGGGAAAGGCTTCCTGGTACCCAATGCCTTCATACTTTCCAAGGTAATGTAGTCTAGTTCTTAACCTAGGGGCCATGAACTTACTTTAAAATAGTTTTGATAACAGTATTTCAACATAATTTGATTCCTTTGTAATCCTATGTATTTGATTTATGCATTTAAAAAATATAATTCTGAGAAAGAGCCTGTGGTCTGAAATTCACCAGATTGCCAAAGGGGGTTATGATAGGAAAAAAAGTTAAGAGGTCTTTTTCTTTTTCTGCTCATTGTGTGAGGTTTCATAATACCTAGCTCCTAAAGCACATTATCAGTCATCCTTTGGGGACAGACAGACCAGGTAGAATTGTTTACAATTACTTTTTAGGAAAGAAGCAAATAAAGTTGCCAATGCTTGCTTTCCTATTACCCACATGTTTCTGCTCCTCTCTGCTTACCTTTTTTGCTCCTGTTCTTTTTTATATTGTTAATAGGTTTCTAAAATAATTTAAAATTTTTGTTAAAAACTTTCTAGGGCAAAAGTTGGAAGGTTCTCTTTATATTTTGCAAATGACACTCAAATAAACAAGTACTACAAAACATCTGTCATATTGAGATATGCTTCATATTCTTCCTTTCCCTTCCTGAACCACAAATATGCCATCAATGTACTCCTACAGAGTGGGGATGATGAAAAGGCCCTATCACAAAGGTCTGATATTGGAAATGAAAGGGCAAGGCTATAAAGTAAATGTGTTATTTCTATATTTGACTAATATGAACAGACTGTGAGGACCAGATCAGATTTCACCATGGTTCTTAGGGTGAATAAAATGATTCATCTGGGATTAAATCTCAATCAAAATGACCAATGTTATTTCAGGAGGGTAGAGGAAGATACCATTAAAAATAATAAAAACAACAAAAAACTGGTTTTTACCTAGTGATTTTGGTAGCAGATTCTTGACAAATTCTGCATGATCTCCCACATGCAGTATGCTGTAGACACTGGTATTCATTAGTTCTTCCTGATTGTAACCCAAGTAGCTGGTCACATTTTCTGACACAAATACAATTCTCCCTTCACGATTCACAACAAAGAAAAATCCATCCAAGGCCTGCAAAGCCCAAAAAGGTTTGAGAAGTTAGGAAGAGAAAGGAGAGGGAAAAGAAAAACCACACAGTACGAACCACATACATTTCAATCAAAGTAGAAGAGATCAGAAATCCAATACATCAGAGTTGGGCGTGGTTTAAAAGGCTAGTAGGCTTCAGGTGTTTGGTGTGGAAGAAAAGGCTTTAACCGGGCCTGTGCAACGAAATTTCAAGTGGAAATTGTCAACCTATCCAGGAGTAAAATTTATATAGACAATTCTGGAGCAAACGATAAAAATTAAAATTTGGGACCTATCAGCCCCAAAGAATCTCACACAGTATTGAGAAACACTAAATCTCATTTAGGTTTTCTTAATATTTTATACTTTTACTTCTCTTAGAACTGAAAGACTGTTGAGTATCTTATACAGATTTTTTGAAATGCTAAGTGCATTGAATAACAGTTGATAACTCTTTAAACTTGTTATAAAATTGTTACGAAAAATGGTCTGAAAACCTTTTAAAAATATCACTGTTTTAAAAGTTTTAATCCTTGTTCAATTCAATTTCATTTTTTACTAGGAAGGAGGCATACATGAGAAGATTCCAAGTAATCAATTAAGTACTATCTATACTATAATCAGAATTTTTTAAAACAAGCAAACAAAAAAAGAAAATGCAGCATGATAGGCAGGTAGCAAATGCTCAAGAATTAGCTGACTAAAACTTGGATTTATTGTGTTGTGGACCAGGAAACAGTACTAGGGAGGAAAGATGTCTTTTCAAATAAAATTACAAGTAAGCTTCATACATGAAAGTGAAGCTGGGCAAACTTTCACTTAAAACACATTTGCTGTAAGTTGCATGTGTATGTGACATGAAGTAACAAAATTAACTTTTAAAATATTTCTAGTATAGACTTTTCACCAATATGAACTAGCTCCTATTACTCTGAATAAGTGATTTTTTTTACTTACATCAATTTATATTTTCAAGATTTTTTTAAGTTCTTCAATACTTTGCAGTATATATACTTTATATCCCCAAGTACATAAATTTAAAGGCAATTATTATGTGTTTATTATGTACCAGTCACATAGTTAATCATTGGGAATAAAAATATAAAGGTGATATATCTCCCAGTCTCAAGGAGATATTATACATTCTCTCCATGCTTCTTTTGTATCCCAACAGCAACTACTACTACATGATATTGATTCACTACAATAAAACACAATTTAATTTTTTCTGTCTTTCTCAAAAGTTTTGTAGAGGTATTCCAGTATTTGGTAGTTGGGATATGGGAAAAAACTGATTTTAAGACTCTTCTTCCAAGTCTAAGAATCTATGACTGTTAGAAACTGAGCCTGTGAAAAATAATGAAATGTTGAGCAAAACATAAATTGGGGGCTAAATACAGTCATGGATGAGTAAAATAATTAAAGCATAACTGACATATACACAGAATTCCATAAGTCTTACACTCAACATTTTATTTATTTATATCTCATACTGAGTAGAAATGCCAATTAATAACACACAAAATATATAAAGTTGAGAAAAAATGGTCAGGAGTCAATCTCCTCTGGATAAATAGTGTATACGTGTACACACACACACGCACACATGCAATAAAATTATGCCGAACTCAAAACTCCATGAATCATATCCTTAATTGAGACGTGCAAATGCTCTGAACCATGGTGTTTCCTGTCTTTATCTGTAGGCACATACTATGTTGTCTTCTTCACAATCTGCTAGTCATGACAAAGCAATCTAACACTATAAGGGCCCAGGTCTCTGTTTCTATGGAGAAGTCCCAAATACCTACAAAGGCTGGCTTGGTAGCTACAGAACAGGTTCACACACCAAAATATGAAAGTGAGAAAGTATGCAACAATGGATACTCTTTTATGTTTCCTTTCTCATCTTTGTGATGTCACTTTTGGTTAATTTTCCCCACCCCCAACTTTAATTTTAATGGTTCATTTCACAGTGTAATTTAACCCCTGCAACAATACAGCTTACACTATGGTAATCTGTACTGATTTATAAGTTTTAAGTGTTCTTAAGGAAGTCCCATGTAGATACGTTTAGTGCTGTCCCAACTAGGGGGCAATCTCTTATCTCTTTTGCTTATATATGGGAGAGGGCTGGACAATAAGATTGGCCTAAAATAAGTGGAAGCTTCAGGCGGTAATGGAGGCTTTGTGGGTAGAGACTGAGTATATATTTTTTAATTTTCCCCATTCAAAAACCTGGTTACAGTGCACTACACTGAGGATGCTAAATAAACAATGTCTGGTAGAAGATATTTTTGGATAAATTGCTGAGAATTATTTTGTTCACTTTTGGGTTTGTTTACTGATCACTTGGCAATGAATTGATTATTAGTAACAGCCTATATGTGAATGACAGCATCATTCCTAGAACTGTAGAACCTGAAAGAACTATGAAATGAGAACGATGAATGTTTCTCAAAAAGTCTTTATTGATGTCATAGTCAAACTTGCTATGAATTTGGACTAGGAAATATGGGAAATGGCAAAAATGAGAATGAATACACATTTGGTATGCCTTAGTAATAGTGCTGCCATCACATGTGGGTGGTGTATCTAGGGATACTCTGGGTAAAGATATAGTCTGAGGTTAATGGCTAAGATTTAAAAGGTAATGTGTATTAGCTAATTAACATATTATTTGGAATCATTAAAAACGGGTATGTGAAAAATTCCTTCTTTACATCTTTCTTAGAACAGGAGGAAAATATTGCAAAGAAAAGTACAACGTGAAGGAAGTTAATTATTTAAATAGAATGTTGCTTGTCATATTTTAATATTTCAACTGTCTAATGACCATTATAGACTCTTCTAATCCTGGACAACAAAAGAGTCCAAAAAACAATTAAAGTCACCACACATGTCAGCCAATGTTGCTCTAAAGATATTAAGGACTAAGGGATATATTATTTAGAGATTTTTGTCTCTATAGGAATACTTCTATTTTATGGAAGATCTCAATAAGCAACAAATTTCTAAAAAAACACATTGCTACTCTAATTTTTT
Source organism: Trichosurus vulpecula (assembly GCF_011100635.1). Taxonomy (NCBI): domain Eukaryota; kingdom Metazoa; phylum Chordata; class Mammalia; order Diprotodontia; family Phalangeridae; genus Trichosurus; species Trichosurus vulpecula. Next base: position 207,813,040 of record NC_050575.1, on the reverse strand, counting down.
TAAAAAAGGATTCTTATCTACTTCTCAGGGATAGTTTCATAGTATACTTTGGAGAAAATAAGCATTTGTATACAAGTAGTATCCATCTTAGAAAAATATATGATCTTTAAGAAAAGGAAATGTTTTTAAACTTCGTATTCCCAGTGCCTAGCAGAGTACCGTACATATGAGAGCTTAAAAAATGTTTGTTGAACAGAAATAAATGTAAATTACAGTGATCCAGAACATTAGTCATAGATATTAAGAAATTATGACTTTTTAGGAAAAGAAAAACTAATATAAAACTGAAATTATTCATTTAACAAGCACTTACAAAGAAACTCCTCTAAAAAAGGCATGATGATAGTTGCTAGGGAGAAAGGAGTAAAAATCAAACAACTAGTAAGAGGCTTACTTTCCATTAGGGAAAATAACATGTATTAAAAGAAAATACAATATAATTTCATGGAGGTATGCAACTGGGAGGAAATAATATAAAGAATGGACTTCCCTGGATATTATCTTAGTCAAATTCAAAGAAGTATGTCTTACAATCAGCAAGTCAGAATTAGGAAAATATGGAAGAATAAATACGAGTAAGGAATGATTGAAATGCAGCATTTATATAGGTATCAAGTAATATAAAAGGTATGAAATATTTAGGTATAATGGATGCCTAAATAGAGTCTCTGCCCACAATCTAATTGTGGAGATAAGATAAACAGAGGTATGAAGAAGTATGTTTTGTTGTTTACTGACATTTATAAAGGGCTTTACAGACATTAGGCAATTTAATCTGATTCATTTATACATGGGAGAGGATAGGATAATAATAAGATCAGCTTAAATGGAACCTTAATGCAGTAGTGAGAAAGACTCGGAAATAGTCAAGAGAAAAGTTATTGAAAAAAATTTCGATTTTCTAGGACAGTAATTTTAACAGCATTTTTAGAAAGACTTTCTGGAAGAGATCAAGCATTAGTTTCTACAAAAGATGTTTCCAAAACTGTGCTCTTCATCAAACTTATCTTTATTTTGTTTTATAATTTTTCCAAGTGTAACGTGTGAAAAAATTCTGAGGTTGGCAGCATAAGAATTAATGACTACCATCATCAGAGGGTATACTGACCTCCAAAAGAAGGGGTCCCAAAGATTCCTTTTCAATCACGCCTTGGCTACTCGATGAGATGTCTGATTTCTGGACGTCATCATCAGTTGCTGTTTTCTCTGTAATGAAAGAAAGTTTTTTGTGAAATAATTCTGAAATCACCTAGCACTAAATGGAAAAGTCACAGAAAATGTAGTTTCAACAAATTACAGATAACAGAACGATTATCTCAACAAACTACCTGGTTTACTCTTGCTAGTCAAGTGAGCATCTAGCACAGATGACTGAGAATTGTGTAAAGTACCACAAAGACTGAAGGTACATAATTTTACTAATAAATATAAGACCAAATGAACATATTAATATAATAATCAAAAGGCAATAGTCTTACTATGTTAAAGACACTGAAAACACAGTACCAATTATGATCTGTGCATAAGAAGTAGCTTCAAAGAAATCGAAGGCAGGCAGGGATAGGAACTGGACTTCTGAATCCATTGATATAGGAAAATTCCTTTACCAAAATAAGTCGAAACATTCTTTATAACTTACAGTCATAAAGAGTTGTGTCAAACTCAAATAGAATGAAGGACCACTAAATCATATATCAGGATCTCTGCAGGCTGTATATGAAAGCTTAGACTACAGAGATGACAGTGAGAACTGAAAGGAAGAAGCAAATCCAAAAAACATAGTGAAAAAGAATCAAAAGGATTGGTGACAGAGTCAAGGTTGCAGAGTAGCAGAAAGTAAAGCCCAGCTCCACAAACAGATATCTTCTATAGATATCTGGAAAATCTATCAGACCAAATCCTGATCAGGAAATCTAATGAAAAACAGTGAGACATTTTTCCAACCCAGGGCAGCACAACGAGAGACATGAACACCAGTGTCTTCTCAAGAGCATTTTGTCCAGAGCATTTCAGTGCCACAGACAAAAAGAAAATTGAGGCTGTGTACCACAGCAGGAACTACTGGGACAAAAAGATGTCCCTGAACTAGAGTATACATCAGGAATGAGGCCATATATAATACAGCTCTGTCACTCACTACTCAGTTGTGGATCACAGATCCAGGGTGGACTCAGGCAGTGACATGTGCCCAAGGAGGACAGAGAGGAGCTGTCCCAGGTCCTAGCTATCTACTGAGCAGGAAACAAGTTCAGAAGCAAACAAGAGTAATGTGGCTTTAACCCCAAGGGCAGAGCAAGGACTCAGGTCTAGCCTCCAGCCTCAGGCTGAGACCTACAGTAATGAGGGCAGGAATCCTAAACCAAAGGGGAGCCTGCAATTCTGTAGCTCTGGATTTCATTTGCCAGTCTTCCAGGAGGGCTCATAGTGGTTGCATCCAGAAACAGACTGCTGGAACTAAAAACGAGGGACAAACTGACAGAGGTCTTATTCAGGCTGAAAGCTGGATCAAGAGCTTGCAGAGCTCAGAGGAGAAGGAGGAGGGCAACGATCAAAGCTTGCCACAGGTCACATCACTTTGGAAGCAATGAAAACTTGGAAGATCCCAAGCCTGAGCTGTCCCTGAGATCCTACAATAACATAACATTCACCACCCAAAGAAAGAAGGATGCAAGAGGACAAAAGATCAGGTTAGACATTCCCCACACCTCAAGAGATGTGCAGAATGTGGACCTACCATAAAAAAGATATGAAAAGATATGAAAAGTGAATTAATCACTTGGAACAAGAAGTACAAAATCTTACCCAAGAAAATAGTCTTCTGAAATTTAGAATTTACCTAACAGAAGTTAATGATGCAAAAAAAACACAACAACAAGAAATAGTCAAAGTCAACTGACTGAAAAAAGATACAGGAAAATATGAGGTATTTCATAGCAAAAACACTTTAAGAATCATAGAAATACCTAATGGCATGTCCTCCCCCCAAAATGTTTAGATATCATATTTGAAGAAATAAAGGAAAACTGCCCAAATCTTAGAACCAGAGGGCAAAATGGAAATTGATAAAAATCCACTGCTCCACTATAAAAAATGATGAGCAGAATGATTTAAAAAACCTGAGAAGACTTATAAGAATTGATGGGAAGTAAAATCAGAGCAATATTGCAAGGATGATCAACCATGAACGACTTAGCTACTATGATCAGGACAATGATCCAAGACAATTCCAAAGACTCAGGATAAAAAAATGATACCTAGCTCAAAAGAAAAGTGATGAACTTTGAATGAAAATTGAAGCATTCTTTTTAAAATGTTCATTTTTCTTGTGGTTTTTTTGGTCTGGGTTTTCTTTTGAAACATGGCTAATATGGAAAGGGTTTGCATGATTCACATGTATAATTCATATGAAATTGCTTGCCTTCTCAAGGAGCAGGGAGAGGAAAGAGGAATCATAAGAAATTGGAATTCAAAATACACACACACACACACACACACACACACAGAGTTAGGTACATTTTACCCAACAGGGAAATAAGAGAGAAAGGGGGGAATAACAGGGAGAGCAGACTAAAGGAGGGATAAGTAAGTATCAATACAAAAAGGGGGAGAGAAACAAAGAAAAAGTAAAGTTATAAGATGAAGGGAAATACTCAATTAACAATCATAACTACAAATATGAATGGGGTGAACTCATCCATAAAACAGAAAAGAACAGAAAACCGGATGAGGAAGCAGATTTCAGCAATATATTATTTACAAGAAACACATATAAAGCAGAGAGATAAACAGAGTCAAAAACAAAGAATTGGAGGAAAATGCTTTAAGTGAAGAAAAAAGGGCAGGGGTGGCGATCATGATCTCAGATAGCAAAAAGAGACCTAATTAAAAGAGAGAAACTGTGAAACTACAAATAATAAAAGGTATTACAGAAAATGAATTAACACCAATAGTAAATACATATCCACCAAATGATACAACATCCAACCCTTAAAGGAAAAGGTACATTAATTACAGATAGTACGTTAATTACAGATAGTAAAACTACAGTATTGGGGAACCTTAATTTATCCTCTCTCAGATTTAGATAAATCTAACCAAAATAAAAGCAAACAAAAATAAATAAATATAGTGAAGAGTCTGAGTAGAATTTTAGAATACACACACACACACACACCACAGCTGTGCGTGGAACCTTCACATTAGACATAAAAACCTAACTAATACAGTAAAGCAGTAACATTAGATATATATAAACATAATGCATATATACATACATGTTTCTAATTTATATATATTAAGTGTATATTATATCTATTATTCACCAACCATAATGTAACAGAATTATATTTAATAAGGAGCTTTTAAAGCAAAGATTAAGAATTAATTGAAAACTAAATAAATTAATCCTAAAGAATGGATGATTCAAAGAAAAAACATTGTCCGCTGGGTTTTCTAGAGAAATATACTGGAGTGGTTTGCCATTTCCTTCTACAGTATGCCCTCATTTTACAGATAAGAACCTGAGGTAAATAGGGGTTAAGTGACTTTCCTGGGGTCACAAAGCTAGTAAGTATCTGAGGTAGCGCACACTCTCCCCCTTTCTCTTCCCCCCTCCCCCTTGTTTCCTCTCTCGTGTGTGTGTGTGTGTGTGTGTGTGTGTGTGTGTGTGTGCATGTGAGAGAGAGAGAGAGAGAGAGAGAGAGAGAAATTTTATGGGCTGCTTCTTGGCACATTTGCTGTCACCTCATATTTTTAGTTCCGCAGTTTTCACCCTTCAAAAAGGGTTTCACTCTCTCCAAAACCTGAATCTGCATTTTAAGCATGATGCCACCAGGTGGCATAGCATGTCATAGCCACATGATTTGAACATTAAACATTTATCCTTAGGTGTGTTTAACTGATGTAGGAAAAAATTACTCTTGGTTCTTTAAAAAATGATCCTGAAAATAACTATTTAAAAAGTTGAAATGGAACAACATAAAGCAAAAGCAAAATTAAGCAAAGCAAAGCTGAGAGCTCTCAGCCCAACACTTTAAAGACAAGAATATCTAAATTACAATTTGGTCAGTCGGTTAACAATTAAACGCTTCTTATATACCTGGTACTATGCTGTCCTGTGCATACAAAGAAAGGCAAAAACACTATGGCTGACTTCATGAAGCCCTAACAGAAAAGACAACATGGGAATATAAAGGTAAGAAGGTAACTGAGTCAATCATCCTACTCCATTTAAATTAACTGCTTTAACCAGATAAAGAGCACCTCTAATGAGGCAATCAAAGGCATTAGACTAAGTTTTAGTAACCTGGTTAATCAATTTTGAAAATGGAAAGTCAATAGAGGAAGTGAAGTATCAATCATCCCAGTGAGTATTTAGTAATACAGGGAGCCAGGAAATAATCCATGCATTTATGTGTCTAGAATCTTAAAACATAAAGAAGTTTCAGTCACATGCTGGAGTGAGAATTGCTGTGGGGAGGCAAGCAAGATTAAAGATTTTTGGATCCCTTGCCCTGCTTTGACTGACAAGAGGATGTACATGTTAACTTTGGAGTGTCTCAGTGTCTCAGGAAGAGCCACAATTAGTAGCAATATCTGAATTGGGAGAAGCAGCAGCTTCAGAACTCTACAAGGAACCAAAGGGGAACTTCCCGAAGTACCCAGGAAGGGAAAAGGGGTACTCCCAGAAAAGGGACTTAGAGCAATTCTGAGTTACTCTCTTCCACATGATGTGCTTTAAGCTTAAACCTAATTTATCCTAGACTCTGTATATACTTGTGGGAAAGTGTACCTATACTTTAGGAGGCTATTTTGTACCAACTGTCCTTAGCTTATCACCTGAGTGAATACCCATTTCTAGGGAGCTAATTAAGTCTGGTTGGCTAATTAATGTTAACTGATAATTACAGGGAAGCACACAGGAGAGAGCTTGTGAGCTACTGTACTAGAAAACCATGCCACCTAGAACCTTACAGCCTCTTAGTTCCCCCACAGAGGAAGTTATTCCGCAGGGAAGTATTCAAAGCAGTAGTAAAAGAATAAGGTATAATAAAGCTGTGACTATCTTAACATTTTTAACCCGTTTTCTGGTTTCCATTTAACATCATTCCCAGTCCTCTTTTCCTCCCTGGTCCTCTTCTCTTGGCAAAGATAGTGGAATCATTTGCCATTTTCTTTTCCAGCTCACTTTACAGATGAATAAACTGAGGTAAATGGGGTTAAGTGACTTGTCCAGATCACACAGCTAGTAAATGTCTGAAGCCACATTTCAACTCAGGCCTTCCTCACTCCAGTCCTGGTTCTCTATACACTGTGCTACCTAGTTTCCCTGGATGAATATTTACAAGATTACAAATTGTCCAGATTAACAGAAGAGGAAATAGAATACTTAAATATCCTTATCTTATAGATTAAACAAGCACCAAATGATTTCCCTAAGGAAAAAAGCCCCATGACTAGACAGATTTACAAGTGAATTTTACCAAACACTTTAGGAACAACTTCATCCCAATACTATATAAACTATTTGAAAAAGCAGGTAAATAAGGAATCCTAAAAATTCTTTTTATTACACAAACATGGTGCTGACACCAAACCAGGGAGAATAACAGCAAAGTAAACTAAAGGGCAATTTCCTTAAAGAATATGAATGCAAAAATTTCAAATAAAATACAAGCAAGGAGATTACAGCAATATATCACAAATATCATACACTACGACCAGGTGGTATCAGGAATGCAAAACTGGTTCAAATATTAGGAAAACTATCAACATAACTGACCATTATCAATAAAAACACAAAAATACCCAAATATCATATGTCCATATCAATAGATATAGAAACCTCTCGCCTGAGAGGTTTCTATAACAATAGCATCACTCTTCTTCCTTTGGGCTAGGCACATTGCTAGCTAATAGGTGCACAAAGACAAAAGTGAAAGCTTCCTTGGCTGCATCTATATCTTTATTTTTATATCTGTCTATATTTATATCTATCTATACAAATACAAAGTATACTTATGGAGGAGGGCAAGCACTAGAAGCTGGACAGCGGAGAACTGAAAAGACTTAGTAGGAAAGATAGTACTTCAATAGAGCCTTGTATAAAAGTAGGGATTCTTCAAGAAGGATATGGGAAGGACTGCATTCCAGGCATGGGAGATATCCAGTGAAAATTATGAAAAAAGGAAATGGGATGCCATGTATTTAAAATGATAGAAGGCCAATTTGGCAACATTCACTGCAAATTTGGTTTAACATTAGAAGACATAAGGCAGATTAAACTGTAATAAGATGGGAAAAGTAGATTAAGTACATGTGGAGAGATTTAAATTGCAAACATAGAAGTTTACATATGATCCTAGTGGTCATAGTTAACCACTACAGTTTACTGAGTAAGAGAGTGAGATATGCAATCAATGCTTTAGGAAAATCACTTTGGCAGTTATTTGCAAAATCAATTTGAGAGGAAAGACTTGCGGCATAGAGACCAATAATTGATATATGTTTGTTGTTTGAGTTCTCTGGTAGAAATGTGCCTTGGTGTCTTTGTGCCAAAGGTATTGATTGGACTGCATTGGGAGGACAATACTATCTCTCTTGACGGAACTTTTTCCTATGAGAAAGTATGAAAAGTACTAAAAATTAAGCATCTTAGAGAGTGTATGCAATGTAGGTTGTATTTAAGATTAATTAGCTTAAAACTGCACTAAGACTTCTGGGAAAACTTTAATATAAGGGAGTAATCAATCAGTAGTTAGTGGCATTAATTGAAGAAATTTTCCAGGGTGGAGAGGGGGAGAAAGTTACAGAAGAGTGTTAAAGAGTAAGCACTGGAAATCTAAGTTTAAATTCAAGTTTAGACACCTGACAGCTACATTATCATGACCAAGGCACTTACATTTATGGAAACTCAGTTCCTTCATTCTGTCAAATGAGGGCAAACTACCTACGACCTAGAATTTTTGTAAAGACAAGTGCTTTCTTAATTTTAAGGTGATATACAAATGTAAGTATCTTTCATCTAAATTTTATGATGGGACCTGGAACCACCATTCCTGCCCTTCCTGTGTCATTAGAACTATTGCTGATGAATTAAAGTAACAACATTTTTTAAAAAGTCCAATTCAGTAAAAATTAAACTTTCAAAATGAATAACCAACCATTTCACAGTTTATGTCTATGTGTTATTCCCAAGTAAATTAACTTGTTATTAAGAGGAAATAATGGGCATAAGTGGATTGTTTCATTATTTTATCTAGAAGTGATTTTTAACACATTTTGAGTCACGAATCTTTTTGTCAGTTGGGTGAAGCCTTTAGATCCTTTCTCAGAATGTTATTATAAAAGAAAATCATAAATGAGGAAACATTAAATTTCAGTTAAAAGTTAATGAAAATAAAAATGTATTTTTTCCCCCTACAGGATTATTGACATCTTGAACTCCATTCATGGATCCCAAGTTAAGAACCCAGCCAGAGACAAATAAAAACAAAATCTTGGCAATGTAGAAAATGACAACTCGAAAAAAAAATGAAAATTAAAAAACAAGTTCTGAGCATTTTTTCCTCTCATTGCTAAATCTTGTTATCTTCACAGATGGTATGACAGATTGATTAACTGATTGAATTGTCCATTCATTCATTTGCTTATTTATTGGCTTCAACTAAAGTGGAATTCCTGATCACCACTCTTTCTTCAATACCTTACCTCTCTCTAGTCATTGTTTTGTTGTGTTTATTTTTGGTTTTAGTGGTACAATTCTTGTAATGATTGGACTAATTTAAAGTAAACTGTGATTAAACTGAAATAGGCCAAGATGTTCTTAATGTGAAGTTTTCCTAAGGCATTCAAGCACATGAACTTATAGGTTTTAGGTCCACATTAATCTATAATAAAATGGGTCCTCCAAAGAAAAGGTGATATAGTAGAGAATATGACTTCCCAAATATAAGCATCAATTGCAAATTACTCAATTTTCATACAAATCTCTTTGTAATGTAAGCCTCTATTTTAATATGATAGATAAAAATTTACTAGGTGATCTCTATAGTGTTTTTGAATCCTACTACATATGGATAAATGTAGGGAAGAGCTCTAATATTTTATTAAAGAAAAAAAGGACATTAATATAAATCACCAAAAGACATATATAGTGTTCCTTCTGGCACATGTTATAGCCTTATTTGCTGCTTCTTGATGTACTTCATGTACGTTTGTGTGTATGTGTGTTTTGAAATAAAAGTATTGTATTGACTTTTCAAACATATAAAAAAAAATAAAAAAACAATAGATGCAGAAAAAACTTTTTTTTTTTTTTACAAAATACAACACCAATTCCTATTAAAAACACCAGAAACCATAGGAATCAGTGGAGCTTTTCTTAAAATGTAAGTAGCATCTATCTAACACCAAGAGCAAGCATTGTCTGTGATGAAAATAAATCTGAAGCTTTCCCAAAAAGATACAGGGTGAAGCAAGGATGTCCATTATCACCACTACTATTCAATGTTGAACTAGAAATGTTAGCTAGAGTAATAAAACAAAAAAACATTTTTGAAATAAAAATACACAATAGGGGAAACAAAACTATCACGCCTTGTAAATGATATTAAGGTATAGAGAATCAGCTACAAAAATAACTGAAACAATTAGCAACTTTAGCTAAGTTGCAGAACATAAAATACACTACATAAATCATCACAATTTTTATATACTATCAACAAAAACTGGCAGTAAGAGATAGAGAAATTCTATTTAATATAACTGCAGATGATAGGAAATACTTGGGAATCTACCTACCAGGACAAATCCAGGGACTATATGAACACAATTATAAAACATTTTTAACAGAAATAAAAACACCAAAATAAGTGGAGAAATATTAATTGCTCATGGGTAGACCAAGCCAATATAAGAAAAATGACAATTCTACCTAAGTTAATTTCTTTATTCAGGCCCATACTGATCAAACTACCAAAAAATTAATTTGTAGGGCTAGAAAAAAAACTAACAAAATTCATCTGAAAGAACAAATGGTCAAAAACATAAAGGAATCAATGAAAAAAAATATGAAGGAAGGCACACAAGCAGTACCAGATTTCAATCTAGTACTAGCTGAGAAATAGAGTGGTAGATTAACGGAATATGTTAGGTATACAATATATAGCAGCAAATGACAATAGTAATCTACTGTTTGATAAACCCAAAGCTTTTGTGGTAAATACTCATCCTCTGACAAAAAAAATGTTGGAAAAACAGGAAAGGAGTTTGAAAGAAACTAGGGGCATAGACAAACATCTCACGCCATATACCAAGATAAGGTCAAAATGGACAAATAATTTAGACACAAGGGGTGAATCATCAGTAAAATAGGGGAGCATGGAAAGATTTACCTGTAAGATCTATGGGTAAGGAAAGAATTTATGACCAAACAAGATATAGAGGGGATTCCTAGAAGTAAAATGGATAGTTTTGATTACATGAAATGAAAAAGGGTTTGCACAACAAAAAATTTTACAGCCAAAATCAGAAGGAAAACAAACTGAGAGGAAAATTTACTGCAAGTTTCTCTGACAAGGGCTTAATTTTGCAAATATACGGAGAACTAAGACAAATTTATAAATAAATAAGAGCCATTCCCCAGTTGATAAATGGTCAAAGGATATGAACAGGTAGTTTTCAGAAGAAATCAAAGCTATCAATAGTTACATGAAAAAATGCTCTAAATCACTATTGATTGGAGAAATGCAAACTAAAATAACCCTGAAGTACCACTTCACACCTATCAGATTGGCTAATATGACAAATGAGGAAAATAACAATTACTGGAGATGTGGAAAATTGGGACACTAATGCACTGTTGGTGAAGCTTTAAATTAATCCAAACATTCCGGCAAACAATTTGGAACTATGCCCAAAGGACTATGAAATGGTGCATACTCTTTGACTGAGCAATACCACTACTAGGTCTGTATCCAAAAGAGATCCAAGAAAAAGGGAAAGGACCTACTGGTACAAAAAGTTTAAGGTAGCTCTTTTTGTGGCAGCAAAAAATTGGAAATTGAGAGGATACCCATCAATTAGGGAATGGCTACACAAAACTATTATGCTTTAAGAAATGATGAGCAGGATCCTTTAAAAAAAAAAACTTGTGAAGGTTTAGATGAACTGATGTAAAGTGGAGTAGAACCACGAGAACACTATACAAATTTGCATATATAAGGATAATCAACTGTGAAAAACTTAGCTACTCTGCTCAAGACAGTGATCCAAGACAATTTCAAAGGACCAATGATGAAATAAACCATTGATCTCCAGAGAGAGAAGTGATGAACTCTGCATGCAGAACGAAGTGTGTTTTTAAAAATTTCTTTAGTCTTGGCGGGTTTTTTTTGGGGGGGTGGGTAGGGAAGTCTGTGTTTTCTTTTGTAACATGGCTAATATGGAAATGTGTTTTATATAACATCACATGTGTGAATATCATATTGCTTGCTTTCTTAAAGGTTAAGGGAGAGAATTTGAAATTCGAAATCTTAAAACATGAATGTTAGGGTTTTTTTTTTTTACATTTGATTGGGAAATATTTAATGAAATAAATAAAAAAAAACATATTTCCCCACTTACCCCCAAATAAAACAATAAATATTCTGGACCAGGATTAACGTAAGTCACTCTAGGAGATTCCAGTTTGGGGGTTAAAATGTAAACAGGCAGTTATTTATTGTACAAAATGCAATAAAAACAACTTTACAGATATCAAGAGGTTAAAAGAATATGATTTCTAAAGTTAAAAAGGCTATCACAATGAAATGTTAGTCCATGTCACCTCCCAGTAACCAACACGTTGGCCATACTAGGTCAGGAAAGGCATTCCCTGAAGGGTAAAAGCACTTCTGCAAAGCCTCTGATATCCCTTTAGCCTACGTATTTTATGCTTCAGGTAGCCCAATGGCCTTTCTGCTCCTAAAAAGACCGGCCCAGACTATATCAAAGAAGTGTCACTCCTACCACAAAACTGGGATAAACAAAATAGATATAAATAAAAGATATCAATAAATTTTATTTTTTAAAAAACTCAGTGAAAATTTGATGATATGCCTTTGTAATTATAACTTTGTATTTTTACATCAAGTCAATTCCAATTCTGCAGATTTCTTTCAGAGGTTAAGTAGATCAAGCTTTTGTTTCCCAACAAATGATACAAAGGAACACCATTTCTTGAACTATTCAAAATATTTTTTTTCATGCTCTCAATTTCTCCTTTCTTATTTACTTTGTTTCATTTTAAGGAAAACAGCATAAACATGGGATCTACATTTTTAAAAGTTTGCATAAGCTCTTGACAACTACATTATAGCACTCTGATATATATGATGAATGTTAAATGCTTTGTAGTTTCCTTATAAAGTTAATGCAACCATCTAGTTTCTTTTAATCATTCCTGTGACAAAAATGTTCCAGAGATATATTCTAAAACTTTCCTAATCTGTAAAATTAGTTGCATTGCATAACATCATCACTGTCAGAATAATTAAGTCATCACACATCAAAAGCAATATTGAATAAATTGCACTTTAACAAATAAATCATATTTTTAGAATAAAACGTTCTTACAAGTCTTCACTGTAAGATACCAGAGAATTTTCTTTATAATTATAAAGAGATCCCTATCTATATTAAATAATTCTAGAATAAAAAGATTATTTTATAGCATACCAGTAAAAAACAAAGCAATATTTGCCCTCAAATTAACTAAACTGTACATAAATATCTTTTGATCCAATGAATATCACTTTTGCATCACAGCGATCAAAGAAAAAAGGAAAAGGACCCATATGCACAAAAATTATGAGACCTGGAATATAAGTGTGACCATCCATAGGGGAACGGTGGAACAAATTATAGTATATTAATATAATTGAATATATTGAACCATAAGACACAATGAAAGGGATAGTTTCAAAGAAATCTAGGCATAAACTAATGGAGAGGGAAGTGATTAGAACCAGGAAATCAATTTATACAGTAACAAAAGCAATGTAAAGAAAACTAGCTTTGAAAGATTTAACAATTTTTATCAATGTAATGACCCTCCACAGTACCAAAAGACCAGTGATGAGTCATGCTACTCATCTCCTGACAGACAAAACTGAAGTATGACCAATGTGGAAATTTATTTTACTTGATTATGTGTAATGGTTTTACTTTTCTTTTCAACTGGGAAAAAAGGGGAGGAGGGGGTTGTAGTGGGGAGGAGAAAGACTATGGATAAGTTTCCAAAAAATGAAAATGCAAACAGAATGAATCACAGACAAGCAAAAGACAGCTTTCCAAGTTACATACTGATTTTATTATATACTTAATAAGTAGAACAAGCACTAAATAATAAAGATTCACAGTTTTACATATAATCTACTGTTCTACAATGTATGTGGAAATGCTTATTTTATTTAGGTTATAAGTTCAAAAATTTTTAAAAAGTATTTTGAATATAGCAATAGTTTTACCTTGTTCCATCCTTTTCATTTGCTGAATCTGATCGACAGTTTTCTTTAATATCTTGCATTTGTCTGGTTTTACGCTCAGGCTATCAATGTCACCAATGTTCGCAGACAGTAACTCAGCCAGCTCTTCTAAATATTTATTTTCTTGTTCCCTGCGCCTCTTTTCGGTGCTGTTGACATAGAAAATCTAATTATTATAATTTCACTCCTACCTTCTCTTGTTCCACAGTGTGGCATGTAATAAGCAAATCTGTATGTAGAGACCCTTAATTTTTTATAGAACTCAAAGACAGATTCGGAAACCAGAGTCAACCTACTTAAAAGTCAGGAACTGCAACAGGAACTATAAGGCCAAAACCAATTAAAATAAAATACAACTTTATTTTCATTGAGCAAGTGATATGTTCCAAAAATTATGTACATAGATCAAATTAAAAGGGACCTAACAGGCAATCATTTGATTGTGTAGAGTACTTTTATAACGTCAATGTAACCCCTTATTCGGTCTGTTTTATGTTTGGATTTTCAACATATTTGGTTTTATTAAGGCAAAGGAAACCTAAACAAGAGGCTAGGGGTGCAGCAGACAGTGCAGTACAGAGCATAAAGTCAGAATGATCTGAGTTCAAATGTGGCCTTAGAAACTTCATAGCTATGTGAAAGTCACTCAATTGCTGTTTGCCTCAATTTCCTCAACTGTAAACGGGAATATTAACAACACCTACTCTACAGGATTGTTGTGAGGATCAAATGAAATAATATTTGCAGAGCAAAAAAAAAAAAATTTTACCAGTTCCTGGTAAATAGTAGGTGTTATAAAGGCTTATTTCCTCTCCCCTCCTCTGTAACAAATAAAAAAAATTAGAAATTTTATTAACACCTACTATTCATCAGAAACCTTTATATATATGGCATTAGTAGGTCCTTATCACAAAGAATAAAATGCACAAAGGCCTCACCTTACTGCTCTCCTCCATAAAACTAGATTTAAACAGCAGAAGTCAGTAACTTATAAGTTTTTTTCCAAAACCAAAATTACAGCCTTTTGCCCAAAGATTCTCGGAAAAATAATACATAAAATTTTACTGACAGTAGTATAGTAGAGTGGAAAGAGCACAGGATTTCGAGTTAAAGGAACTAGGTTCAAATCATGTCATTTACTACCCATGTGACTTTGGCCAGACACAACTTTACTTAGCAATTTTTTTCCTTATCCTGAAAATGAGAGGGTTGGATTAAACAATCTCCAATGAGAACGTAACAGGTTAAGTTAATTGTCCAAGTTCATACAGCCAGTAAGCACCCAAGGAAGGATTTGACCTCAAGCAAATTCACAAGCAAACTCAGGTTTACAGACTACACATCCAAGGCTCTAGGCACTATTTCTTTCTGCTGTTTTAATATTCCAGTCCACAATGACATCTCCACTTGTTGGTGCCCACTATTATCTGTTCTGCTCCCTGGCTTTCACCCTAAGTTGGAAAATTTTTCATGTGTTCTCTTGTCTCCCTAATTAAAATGTAAACCGTTTGAAAATGGGAACCATATATTACAAGTATATTTTATCTCCTATGACAGTTAGTGTGTGCTGTTCAAATAGGCACTCAAAAACTTAGTGAACTGGACTGAAAATAAGAAACAAGTATATATAGGAAAAGATAACAAAATAAAATGAGGTTCATATTACAGGTGGGTTGGTTCAGCCCTTAGTTTCCTGCTAGGACAGCAGGAAGAGTAAGAAATGGGAATATGGCAACGAGAGATGAGACAGCCAACATCACCAGCAAAAATACTCCATACATTTTGCGTTTACTTTCCTATGCCCACTTTGCTTATCCGGCAGGACTGGTCAGCTGAAGCCAGAGGAGACTTAAATGCTCAACAAAGGAGTTTATAGTTGATCTTAGAGATAACAGAAAGCCACTGGAGTTTAAGTAAGAGAGTGATCTGGTTAATTAGTACCCATTTATTGGGAAAAGGAAGGACAGATTAGAGTGAGAAGGGACTTGTGGCAAAGAAACTAATTAGAAAGCTATGTAGAGAGTCAAGAGATGATGTGGTATTGACTTAGGTAGTATGAGAGAAGGAAAGAGAAAGGGAAGGAGAATGACAATATTGGAAAGGTTGCAAATAACTGGATTATGTGGGCTAAGGAAATCTGAGGAGTTTGGAATCACACCATGTTTGTGAACCTAAATAATTAGAAGGATGGTGGTGCCCTACAGAGAAATGGGGAAGTTCATAAGAAGTGAGAAAGATAATGGATTCTGTTTTTGATATACTGATGTAGAGATGTTTTCACAGGATGCAAGTGTGTGTGCGTGCGTGTGTGTGCGCGCATGCGCGCACACATGGACACGCACACACGCATCATCTGCAGAGATAATAATTAAACCCACAGATTGGGGCTGATAAGCTACTGAAAGTGTAAAAAGAGAAGAAAGTCAAGACTGGAAACCAGATTACAAAGAAATAAGAAGTGAATGAGAAAGAAGAAAGAAGTGGAGAAAGAGTATAGCCAGCTTTTTCTAGTTGGGTTGATAAAGGGAAGAGAGAGAGAGAACTATAGTTACGGAGAAAGTAGGGTGGTGAAGAGTTTTTTAAAGATGGAAGGGACTTATTTGTTGGAAAATATGAAAGGAGCTGATAAAGAAAGGGAGCGATTGGAGTTTAAAGAGAACAGAACTTTCGGAATTTTCATGCTGGATTCCTACTAGCCTAAATGGTGACTGTCTTCTTTGTCTGGCTCACTATTTCAGGCTGACGCCAGCCATGCTTTATTTCACTCTTATTTCCTGGTCATCTAACCAACCAACCTGAAGCCTATGGCCCTACTCACCATTCATGTATGAGCCAACATGGCCCTCGATGGCCACCATTGACTTACATGTGTTATCTCCCTCAATTACAATATAGGCTCCTTTAGAGCAGAGGCTACCATTGCTTTTGTATCCATATCTACATCACTTGGAACAACATCCAAACTTAATAAATGCTTATTCATTCGTTCATGGAGAAAATCGAAGAGGATGGGATGAAGGGTGCACATTACTTTCCTTTACAAACCGTATAAACCAAACTGGCTATATCCATTCCTTCGCACAGGCTGTCCCTAATGCCCAGAATTCACTCCCTTCTCACTGTTACCTCAAAGAATATTTAGCTATCTTCAAGGCTAAGCTAAAGGCAGCTAAGTAGCAAAGTGGAAAGAATGCTGGCCCTGGAATCAGGAAAGCCTAACTTCAAATCCCACTTCAGACATTCACTAGTTGTGTGACCCTGGTCAAGTCATTTAACCTGTCTCTGTCAGCTTCTGTTTTCTCATCTGTAAATGGAGATAATAATAGCCCTTTCTTCCAAGGGCTGTTGTCATGATGACATTTGTAAAGCACTTTGTAAAGCGCTACATGATAGCTACTTTGTCCTTATTTTAATAGCTTATTCTAGGCATCTTATATACACAGAGAGGAATACATTAATTAGCACACTATTCTTTACAACAGCACTCCTTGAATCATAGTTTGATATTAAAATTAAAAATATAATATGATCTTAAGCTACACTAATTGAAGCATTCTACCTAAACCAAAGGAAGTTAATAGCTTCATTGTATTTAAAAATACATCTAGAATACCATATTCACTTCTGGTTACCACATATTAAGGAAGGTAATGACAAACTAGATCATATCCAAAGAAGGAGGAAGGATTTGGAAAATTTTCCATATGTGCAATGTTTAAAGAAAATGGAGAAGAGGGGAAATATAGTTAATAATCTTTAAGTATTTAAAGGATTATTATAAAGAAAGTTTATCCTGTGCAATGTGGGGGGCAGTGCTAGGAGAGATGGAAGTTACACAGGGAGACTTGGGCTCCATGTAAGGAAAATTATATGCTCAAATAACAAAGAATCAATAGAGTTTATCTAAAAACAAATGGGCCACCCTTTGAGATAGAGTTTTGCTTGTCACCAAAAATTTCTATATGGAAGCTAGATAAGCATCTGTTGAAGAAGAAATATTGTAGGACAGATTCCTTGGGTGGGCAGGAAATTAAACTACGTGAGGCCTGAAATTCTTATTACTCTAACAGGTCCAATCAAAGCATGTGGTCAGCAGTGCCATTTATGCGGCCTGCCTACAAGCACAGAAATTTACATAAATGCTTTAGTAAATGAAGCTGAGCTACCACAGAGCTCTTATTAAAATGGCAAATCAAAATATATTGTCCATTGTTTTTTAATTAAGCCTAAGATTGGACAGCCCTGCTCTAAAATTTTATGATTCCTCATTCCCCATACATCTCTCATCAGCCGCTCTTTCCAAATGTCACCACCAAGTCCTCCACTGATAATAGAGAATATGAAGTTCTACCTCCTACTTCATTAGCAAACAAAAGCCAAGCACAGAGCAATAAAAGAGCTGACATTTACAAAATGCTTTACATGCATTATTCCTTTTGATTCTCACAACCACACTATAGAGTAAGTAGGTAATTCCTATTTTACATATGAGAAAACCAAGCCTGAGAGTTAAAGTTACTTTCTAATGGCCGTCCAGCTATTAAGTCTTAGAATGGAGATCTGAACACCTATCTCTTCTGACTCCAAAGTTCAATACATCTTCTACTCTACCATGTGTAAATAGTAATGATTGAAAATTATGCTTGGGAAATCAACTCATTTATAGCAAATAAAACAAAACAGCAACAAAAATGATAAAATAGATAATTTTTAAAATGCATTAAGCAGAAGTAAGGCTACTCTAGACAAGAAATACTACACATAATGTCAGACTTTTTCCAGTGTGTTCATTAATATTACTGAGCTGTTTTTTCCTCATTTATCCTCTTTATTATAAGGAATGGCTCTCTGGGAGGTAGGGGATTCACTGGGAAATGTAAGCAATATAAAAATAACATGTCAAAATTTGAATGTTCTTACCTTGATGCCAGGGTGTCACATGGTGATCCTTTTCTCTTGTGGGAATCTGGGTTAGAAGGGTCTGTCGAACTGTCTCCGAGGCCACTCATGTTGAGCTATTTCACACCTAACAACAACAAAAAAGAAAATAATAAAGATACTGGTAGAAAATGCTGACCAAATAATGCAAAATTGCTAGGTAAAAGTAACTTGAGTCTATCAAAAACATCCACTATTCACTAAACTGACTACAGTTATAATAATAAGTATTATAATATGCTGCAAAGCACACTAGAGTTCAGAGTCCTAGGTTCAAATTATGATTCTGCAACTGGCTAATGGGACAAGCCAAATAACTTATATCTTTCTTTCTCCATCTGTCAAATAGAGAAATTAATACCTGTATTTAAATTAAACCACAGTGGTGCAGCATGAACAATAAAATACTTTTAAAAAAATCAATGCATATTACAAAACAATCATCACGATACCTGAACATAAAGGGGAAAAAAACCCAAACATTACACAATGGAACCTAAACAAAGAACTTAATCCAATGCCTCATTGTAGCACAATGTTGACCTTGAATTCTCCAAGGAGAACACAAGATTTGCCAGGTTATATCCAGGTTATATTGTCCTAAAAAGGCTTCAAGTATGGTTCTGATAAAAAAAAAAAAACCATGTCTGTTTTCCGAGGACCATCATAATTAAACATGGAGAAGTTCACCACTAATAGACTGGCCACCTGATGATGGCTTATTTGGTCATGATGACCTATGAAATAAAAACTCATGGCCCTTGGTATATTATACCCACCCCCAAAATATATGTCTGCTTTTACAATAACAGTAGCACAGTAGTGGAAAAGGGAGGCAGATACTGCTTAGAACAACAGAGTTAACAGACTTTCTATAAACATTAACAGAGCTGGTGGTATTCAAATTTGAAATCATTGTCCAGTGACTCAAGATGGACAAACTCCTGGAGGAAGTGAATCATGTCAATATTGGTAAAAATTAAAGAATATAAAAGAAAGTTGTAGAAATATGGAAAAAAATGTTTCAAAGGTTCTCTTTGGAGAGGCAAAGAGAAATTTATGTAGTTGGTTTTATCATATATTCAAGCACAATAAAAATATAATTTCTTGGGACACTTAGTAATCTTGTACCATAGTATTCAAGACAAAATATTCTTTCATGTAAAGCATGTTATATAACAGAACAGTAAAAATAATGGAAATTTCAGGAAAAAAAACAAGAGAGGCAAAGAGAAGAGAGTCAAGATATATTACATATAATAAGCATCAAATAACATTTAAAATTTTGATTATATTTTAATAGAAAGGAAATTATGATTTCCCATATACAGTAATTTTCAAACCATTTTTCTGTGCATAGTCAGTACTGACCTGTTATGTAAAAGACCAAACAAAATTAATATCAACTTATAAGAAAGAATAAAAATAAGATATGGCAAGCAATTAAATTCAGCTGAAGAGCACATTGAGAGAGAACCAGAAGGCAGCATATCTGTCAGGGAAGTCAAAACACCACCATCTTGACCACCAACTACCCTCAGATTCTAATGGAGCTAGTCCAAGACTCTGAATTGAAGAGCCTTCGGAACAGCCATATCACCCAAAGCAACAGACCTGCTCTGGGCTCAGTCCTCTCAGCTATCAATCAAGGAAAAATCACTGTGGAAAGGGGAACCACCTTCCTCTTCACCAATAACAACAAATGCTGAGCAACTGCCACTAACAGGCAAATAGGCATAGGAGCCCAGGAAGTGACAGCACCCCCCAGACCACTGATCTTGCTTCTAGTCCAGCTCTCATAACCATCATTCAGGGGAACAACTCCTGTGGAATAAGTTTCAGTCATCACCACCAATCGTCAACCAACCAATATAACACAAGGCAGGCAAGCCAGACTAGCTGAAGCACCAAGGCACATCAGGAGAGAGATGAGAGACAGTACATGGCTAAGCAAGTCAAATGACCAACACTTTGGCCACTATCTCCCCTCCAACTCTGATGTGCTCTAAAAAAAATGATAAGCAGGCAGATTTCAGGAAAACCTGGTAAGACTTATATGAACTAGTGCTGAGTTAAATGAGGAGAACCAGGTGAACATTGTACACAGTAACAATCACACTGTGTGATGACTGACTTTGATAGACTTAGCTCTTTACAGTAATGCAAGGATCTAAGACAATTCCAAAAGACTCACAATGGAAAATGTTATCCACATCCAAAGAAAGAACTACAGAATCTGAATGCAGACAGAAGCATACTATTTGTTCTCCTTTTCTTTTGTTTTTTTCTTCTTTCTTGTGGTTCCTCCCATTAGTTCTAATTCTTCTTTACACCATGACTAATGCAAAAATATGTTTAATATGAGTGTCTAGGTAGAACCTCTATCAGACTGCATGCTGTCTTCGGAAGGGGAGAAAATGTAAAACTCAAAATCTTATTTAAGTAAATGTTGAAAACTAAAAATAAATACATTAGTTATAAAAAAAAAATGTGGCCTCAGATGTTTACTAGCTGTGTGAACCGGGGCAAGTCACTTAACCCTGTTTACCTCAGTTTCCTCATCTGTAAAATGAGCTGGAGAAAGAAATGGCAAACCACTCCAGTATCTTTGCCAAGAAAACACCAAATGTGATCATGAAGAGTCAAACATGACTGAAACAACTTAGTAACAATCACCAATCTTGGTCACAAAAAACTAATAATGAAATACAACTCCTTCCATCTCAAGAGGTAGGTGAGGGGGTCTATGGTATATATTCTCAGACATGATCACTCTATTAGTTTTGCTTCAATGTTCTTTGTTACAGGAGAGAGTGTGGGGGTGGGGGAACAGGGTAGTTAAATAAAGGGGGGCTTAAAATGACTAGTTTTAAAGAAAAAGGCAACAATAAAGCAAACCCTATTCCCTCATTCCATTCCCCAAATTAAAAAAAAGTAAAACCACTTGTGAAAGAGGATGGTGAAAGATTATACACAATATTGATTCCTAAAACACTAAGAAACAGTAGAGAGAAGAATAAGCGTTATAGAAAGTCTGGAGAGTGATCGGATTAAGCAAAGTTACCCCAGGGGTATTTAAGATTTAAACTGAAGGATGAAACCACCTAAAAATTAGAAAAGATCTATAAATATTGATATTAACAAACTCCAGCATGAATTACCTCATTTGTATTCTAACGGCACAAACCCCAACCCACTATATGAGGAGGAAGAACTGACACAAAATAAATAAGATTTAGAGTAAGCCAGGTATACTCAGGGAAGATCCACACAGACCATTGTGTTTCAATGGTATTACAGTGTCAAGAGCATAAGAGGAAAAGTAGACCCTGGACCTGAGTCATACACAGGCACAAACAGGTTGATGTCTACATTGTAACAGGAAGTCTCCATATCAATGAGACTGCAGATTCAAAACATTAAAGTAGCCTTATGGATGAATAATTGAGATGATGATTATTCTCTGACACAGTGTTGAGACATTTTGTTGAAAATAACAGCACTGAAATCCTAAAGTGTTAGCTTGACTTTCGACCTGGGCTTTCAACTTTGCATTCTCTACTTTTTGCCTCTATATTTATTTTTCTAAGAAACAAAAATTTAGTTTGTCAGAAATTGTCATTTCCTATTAAGTCTACCAGAATATGTGACACAAGGTACTACGCTTAGCACACAAAGCCTTGTCATTCAAATGATTCTTCCTGTTCTAATATGCGCTGTTTTGTTAAACAAATATCCCCTCATTCCTATATATTTTTAATATTCTCAATGCTATTGGTTTTATACCAAATGCGTTAGTGGATATAACAACACTGCAAATATGGCTTATTATGCAAAGTGCTTTACTAGTGTTGAACCATCCCTGCCTTGCTAATGTAAATCCCAATTGTCACAATTAACAATTCTTTGATATGGTATTGCATACTATTTGCCAATATTTTAATTAATATTTTTGCACTGATATTCACTAGCGATAATGATTTATAATTTTCTTTCTCTCCTATATCCCTTTCCTTAGTTTGGAGTTCAAAAACATATTTGTCTCATAAAAAGAACTTGGCAAAATGCTATATTCTTCTATACCTACTATGTGCCAGGCACTAATGCTAGGTGTTTTTCACTAACGTTATCTTAATTAATCCTCACAATAACACTGAGGTAGATGCTATTATTATCCCCATTTTACAGCTGAGGAAAGTAGGGCAAACAGAGGTTAAATGACTTGCCATGGTCATACAGTTAATAAGTACTTGAGGATGTATTTGAGCCCAGGTCTTCCTGACTTCAAGAGCAGAAAATTCATATTTAATAGATTTTACTTTGCGTTTCTGACTTTCTTGGCTTCAATAACATGTATCTGCTGTAGTTTCAAACCCTGAAGCCTCTCTCAACTCCTGCAGTCCTCTCGCCTTGGAACATCTACCTATCATGTCAATCCCTTTCTCCCATTGGTGAATTCCTACCAGGTCCAAATTTTGGAGAGAGAGACATGTTAGCAAACCTTCATTCCCCTTATCTCTATGCTTCAGACTTTCAGCCCTTCAACATTGTACCCCAGTACCTTTAATTTCCTACCCCGCTTCCTTTAATTTCCTTTTATGGATAGTCTTCACAAATTATGATATAAACTCCTTTAAGTCAGGAATTGTCTTTTTGCTTGTATTTTGTACCCCTAGTATTCAACATAGCACAGTGGATAAAGTGCCAAGACAGAGAAAGACCTGAATTCAAATGCAGCCTCAGAAACTTACTAGCTGTGTGTCCCCAGGCAAGTCACTTACCCTGGTTTGCTTCACCTTGCTCATCTATAAAATGAACTGGAGAAGGAAATGGCTTGCCACTCCAGTGTCTTTGCCAAGAAAACCCCAAATGGGATCACAAAGAGATGGACTAAACTAAAACAAGTGAACAACAACAAACATAGAAGCACTCAATTTTTGCTCATGAATCCACTGGGTTCTGGGGCTTTTTATGTGGCAGATTACTAATATTATGTCCTTTTTTCCTCTTACAAAAATTTTTCTTTTTAGTTTTTTTTCTTTTAGATCAACTGTTCTTAACTTTTTATGTGTCACAGATCTCCTATGTCAGTCTGGTGACGCCTACGGACCCCTTCCCAAAATGTATTTAAATGCATAAGATATGCAAAATTACAAAGGAAACCAATTATACTGAAATACAGCTATTAATGTGTTTTAAAAAACAAGTTCATGAATCACCATGAAATCTAGGTTATTTACTTATGTGAGGTTTTGAGGGTAAGGTAGGTGGCACAGTGGTTAGAGTCCTTAGGCCTGAAGTCAGGAAGACCAGAGTTCAAATGTGGCCTCAGATACCTACTAGTTGTGTGTGACCCTGGGCAAGTCCCTTAACCTTGTCTGTCTCAGAAGGAAATGGCAAGCCACTCTAGTATCTTTGCCAAGAAAACTCCAAATTTGATCATGAAAAGTCAGACACAGCTGAAACAACTGAACAAAGTCATCTTTTTCTTTTATATCCTCACATTTATTGGCATATTATAAGTTCTGATATTTTCTAATGATTTATTTTTTTCAGTATTCACTATGACTTCTCCCTTTTCCCTTTTTTTGGTATCACTTTGGTTAATTTAACTAATGTTAAAATGATTTTATTTTCTTTAAAGATCTGTTTTATTAATTAAATTTGTTTTGATTTAAAATTTTATTAATTTCTCCTTTGATATTGTCGGTCTTTTATACTTAATTTTGGATGCCCAGAGATCTTAAAAGTCATACATTTTGGTATATATTCCTATTGACTTTTAAAATTATTTCTAAAGCTTAATTTTTGAACAAATTATTCTTAACCAATTCACATCTTAGTCTGCAGTTCAATTTTATCTTAGACTAATTTCCCTTACTGATTGTTTTTCATTGATTTGCCTGAAAAAACATTTAAATGATAAATTTTGCATTTATTTGTATATTTTAATGTCTTAGAGATCAATATTTAAAAGTCCCCATTTACATCTAAATATTTATAGCAGTACTCTCTGTAGTAGCAAAGAGCTAGAAACAAAGTAGATATACATCAAACAGGGAGTGGTACTTAAATGTTATAGAATATTACTGAGGTGTTAACAATAACTATGATAAATACAAGAAGCGAAAAGAAGACAAATAAACTGATGGCAAACTGAAATAAACTGAACAATCCAAATAGTATGCACAGTGACTACAATGACGTAAACGAAAACTGACACAAAACACTATAATCAAAACTCAATGATATAAAATTATAATGGCCAAGTTTGACCCCCAAAAAAAAGATACTTTCACACTCCACACTTTACAGAGGTAGGGGACTATCAGTGTGGAACATTGTATATAATGTCAAACTTGCTGAATTAATTTTTTCTCTTTTTAAATCTTTGTTTTAAGGGATGGCTCTCTGGAAGCAGAGAAGCGGGATAGGATAGATTGGGAAAGACATGGTATGAAAAAAACACAATAAAATTTATTTAAAAAAATTAATTCTTACATGGCTAGGTAATATACATCAAATGCTGACATCCAAAGACCTTTTTTGCTTTTATTTCTTCAACACTTCTCGTTTGAATCTGCATGCTACCACTGTTTTCTGGATTCAAATGATTCCTAATAATTTTATCAATCTTTCATTTTGAAACATATTTTGGACAACATATTTTGGTGGTCTCATTTATAAGGCAGCATTTAAGCTAATGAAACTAGGGATTCTAAGAGGTAGAGTTGAGGTAGGGAATTCATTATGGGAATAGGAGACAGCCCATGCAAAGGCAGAGAAATGGCAAAAAGAATGCCATATTTTAGGAGTAGTAAGAAGGTGAGTTTGGCTGGACCATGGACTGTGTTTGTATAAATAATCTAGAAAGGTAGTTTGGAACTAGGTTGTGAAAGATTTTAATTTAATGACAGATAGATGTATATTTAATCCCAGAGACTAAAGGGATCTTGAGTGATCTTTCAATTGTCTGATTCTTCATGACCCCTTTTAGGGTTTCCTGGCAAAGATACTGGAGTGGTTTGCCATTTCCTTCTCCAGCTCATTTTAGACATAAGGAAACTGAGGCAAACTGGGTTAAGGACTTGCTCAGGGTCACACAGCTAGTAAGTATCTCAGGCCAGGTTTGGATTTAAGGGACCTACTAGAGTTTGTATAGGGGAAGAAGATGGTCAGACCTGTGCTTTAGAAATGTCCTTTGACAGCTATGTGGAGAACGAATTGGAGAGGGTAGAAATGTGAGGTAGGGAGACAAATTAGAAGACCACTACAGTAATTCAAATGAAAAGATGAGTGCCTAAAATACCATGGTGGCTATGTAAGTAGAGAACAGGACTGACAAGTGAAATTATGGAGACAGAATGACAAGACTGAGCAACTGCTGGATTTGTAGAGTGAGGAAGAGGTAGGAATTGATGACAGGGCTGTTTAATGGACAAACAGAATTGCATGACTGGTTTAATAAACTCTAGTGGTTCCTACTTACTCTAGTATCGAATATCAATTACTCTAGTGTTTCAAGCTTTCACAAGCTAGTCCCATCCTATCTTTTCAACTCTACTACACAAAATACTCCCTTCCATGTACTTTACACAGTCTAGCCATACTGATCTTCTTGCTGTTTCTGACACAGGACACTGCATCTCCTACATCTGCTGTACCTTTCACTGGCTGTCTCTCATGCCCGAAATGCTCTCCTTTCTGACTTTTGCTGCTAGGAATCCATGATTTCCTTCAAGACTCAGCTTAATTACATCAGGCTTGGAAGATAAGCTTTGTATGTTCTGTACATAATTACACAGAATCTGATGAATTCTTTCAATCTGTAGTTTGTCCCCTGGTGCCACTTTGTTTGGGAAATTTTCTTGAGCAGTACCCAGAAAAATGGTTATAACAATATTCTTTTGCCTTTGATTTTTTTAGGTAATCAAATTACTCTAAGATTCTCTAAGAGCTGTCTTCTACTAATTATTTTTTGTAAACATTTAATACTACTTCCCAGAAGAAATGTTCTCATATATTACAGGAGGCAGGTGTTAGCATCCCCACTTAACAGATGGAAAAACTAAGGTACCAGGATGTTATCTTTTAATAGCATTCAGCAGCCATGAATGAAATTTGTGAAGGTTACTACATTCTTGGTCACTTGCTGTCTACACTATTAAATCTATCTGATTTAGGAACAAGAGTGAGGGCTTGGGAATTCAACCAGGACTGTGCAATGGAAATGAACAAAAGCCTCCATCCACAACCAGTAGAACAGGATCAGGTATTTAAATCAGCATTGAATTATTCTGTTCTGTACTGGTATACCTATATCAGACACACCTGACCCTTCAGGAAATAGGGAAATGGGTGGTAAAAAAGATTTCAAGAATTTTGCAGCTTATTAGTTGTGGAGAACAGGGTTTTTTCCCTCCTGTCTTCTCTGGTACTGTCATACATGACCCTGACTGTTGCATCGATAGGGAAGATGGTCAGGAATATGTGTTTCCCAGGGATCATTTGTGGTCTATGGATGGATTTGGTAATGCTTGGGAGTCAGGACATAGTACAGCTAAGAAGAATCTGAGCAATGATGGTGGCTCCTGTAAATTTAGCAGCAGATATTTCATGACTCAATTTAATATCCCAGCACTGGAAAGTAGACATTTTTGTGACAAGTCATGACAACTGAGGTAAAAACTTCAATCCTGAGTTACAGACATAGTTCAAAGAGAATGCACTTTATAATTCAGTTCATCAGAAATAGAAGTGAGTTTCAGTTTACTTCAAGGTCAATGAGTCAACCACGTAATATGGCAGCCAAAAAAGCTATCATCTCTTTCTTTATAGACATTATATCTCTTTGTTGACATCAGATTCTCCATTTCCTGTAAAGTCAAAAATCTTTAATGCAACCCTATTACCTCTAGGACAAAATTTTTAAAAATACACTATCAGGCATTTAAAGCCCTCTGACTAGAAACAATGCTTTCCACTGTATCCTAGTTATTAGTAGTCTATCTTTCCTGAAACTTATATGGAGAGACAAAAGGCTAGTCAAAGTTTGTCCCTAGTGAGTTCCCATAACACCTATGGTGACCTAGACTACAAAGCCAAACCATGACTTGGAAGGGACAGGAAATATGGGAATTCTGCATTTATCCCCC
This sequence comes from Trichosurus vulpecula, assembly GCF_011100635.1. NCBI lineage: Eukaryota > Metazoa > Chordata > Mammalia > Diprotodontia > Phalangeridae > Trichosurus > Trichosurus vulpecula. Next base: position 207,785,421 of record NC_050575.1, on the reverse strand, counting down.
AAGTCTTGCCACAAGGGAGATTAATGGAAACAAATGTGAGAAGCTTGTAAAGTCCAACTATTATTATTCCTAGTCCACTATCACCTTTACTTTATAAATCTTTTGTGACTAATAACTCACTGTTACTGAGTACATTCATGTAATTTATCACTTTCAACCCCCCAAGTCTCTTTTTGGCTTCAATTCCACCACAAAATACAACTCTGATAACTCACTGTAGCTAGACATAATTCCAGGGGTTCAAAGGCTATGCCCACATAGCACAAACACTAGTAGGACTTACAATCTTTCAATTGGTGAGAAATTGTGCCTTATTTCCGAGGCCAATTTAAGTCTGAGAACAGGAAAAATTTCCTAATGATTAGAACTGCTCAAGAAGTAGTAGGCACCTCCTCCTTGGAAGTCTTCAAGCAGAGGGTGAATAATTGACCATTTATCACATGACAGTATTTTTTTCATGCATAGGTTGGTCTAGACCAGGCCTGCAGGCCGCTTGAAGACCACCAATGTGGTCCTGGGTGGTATGTTGTGCAAGCCTGTTTTATATACTCTACATTTTTTTGCTTCAAATCCTTCATCAAGCCACAAGCAGCCTAAGGGCAGTAGGTTGTGCAGGCCTGTTTTACATCCTCTATAGGTTTTGAGGGCTGCTCAAAATCCTTTGGCAGGCCAAATGTTGTGCAAGCCTGGTCCAGACAGCCACTGAGTTTCATTCCAACTCAGATCAAGTGGTCATCACTCAGCCTTCACTCTAATAAGTTGCTAGGTCTTATTGATCTTACCTCTACAATATCTTTTGCCTCATCCATCCCTTTCTCTCTCTACTCATACTACAATCACCCCAGCTGAGATGCTGTGATGGCAAGCAAAGTGGGACTTTTTGCTGTTTTTTCTTTTGAAGTGCTTCTCAGCACTAAGGCAATCAAGTGCCTTTCATTGAGTCTTGCCTTTGTTTGACTCAAGAGTCTTTGACTGAAGAGTCTTTGATTAGAAATAGTATATATACTCTGAGGTTAGCATTTTGCTTTGGGGCTCACTCATTGGAAGAATGTTCCCATGATTTGGCCAGATGAGACTGGGGAGCCGTTAAGGAGCCCCCTGGCTTTGAAAACCCAGATGTTTGGGCTTCTCTCTTCGGTAACTATGTATGTATTGCTATGTCACACAATCAGAAGCCTGTCTGTTGATTTGTTCATTTTCTCTGTTTGTAATTTCTGTTTGTATTTGCTCTGACATTCAGGGTACTGACTTTTTCAACTGAACTAAGTGAATGATATATGTATGTTTAATTAAAGTAAGATGCGTAAGTGTGTTGCTCCCTTGATCATTAAATTCCAATACCTCCCTAATACCTCTGAGATCCAATCTAAACTCCTTGGTTTAGAATTCAAATCTTTTACAAGCTGGCCCCACTCTTTTTCCCATCTTACTACATTATCCCCTTTCACTTCCTCCACATTAGCCTTTTAACTACTTTCTGAATATGACATTCCATCTTCTGTCCCCATCCCTTTGTACAGGCAGTCCTCTCAGTTTTAAATGTCTAAATAAATGTTTTACTTCCCTTCTCACCTCTGTCTCATAAAAGCTCTAGTTTCCTCAAAAATGTAGCTCCAATTACAACTTCTACACAAGGTCTTTCCAGATCCATACAACTTTTCTGCTTCCACACAGCAGATTACCTTGCATTTACTTGGTGTTTTACTTATATATGTACATGTTGTCTCTCCATTGAGGAGAAGGAAGGAACTGTTTCATTTCTGGTTTTTTTTTTTTATTCCCAGCACTTAGCATAGTTCCTGGCTGCAATGACAAATTTAGATTTGAAGATCTTTCCCACCCATTAACAGGCCATGTGACCTGCTTTCATCCTAAGTCACATGTGGTGTGAGGAGTTTGCTGAGAGGAAAAGGAAAGTGTGTCACAGGAAATGCAGAGACAGAGCAGTCAGAACTCAGGGATGTGGTTGCTGTGAGTGTATTTGTGGGAAGGCACAGGTGGAGGGGGGGGAGGGGGGGGGGGAGATGATTTTGGGATGGCGAGGCTCCATGCTGTGATGTTGTATATTGAATTCTTTGCTGCTGTGATGGATTGGGCCTGTTGGTTATGGGATCTAAATAAATGTTTTACTTCTTCTCCCTTCTATGTGGGAAGTCTCTTATATTTTCCGATATGAAACCACATAAGCATTTTGACAATTATCATCTATATTGTGATTATTGCCTTGCTAATACACAGGCACACAGTAAGCATTTAATAAATGCTTGTTGAGTAACTTCTCAATAGCGAACAAGTTAAACTAAGGATTACCCTTTCAAGAATCAAAAAAGGGGTTTTTGTTTTTTCTCGTTTAAAATTTTATGGGAGGTTTAATGATATAAGAGAGAATGGACACTAACTTGGAAGTCAGGAGACCTGGGTTCTATGCTGGCTCATCTAACAATTTGCTCTGTGGCTTTGGGCAGGTAATAAAACCTTTTTAGACCTCCTTTCCCTGGATTAAATATTTTCTCAGGCCTCCCCCTGCATCTCTCTAATTCTAAGACTTCATGCACTCTAAGATGAATTACACATATCACAACCGTCTTAAACCAAGGATAGATACTGAATATAATTTACCCTTTCTTTGATGACACAGAGTGATCACATTATGAACAAAGATCATAACAGAATGCTATAAAGCAATAAAGGCCCTCAGAGATAACTGAGACTAATTGGATTGTTTCCCTATAAACCAAATGGTGTCAGACTGCTTTGTTTTTGTAGAAGAAATTTTGGTTTTATAATTTTTGTATTTGCTTGTTAAATTGTTTTCTTTCAGTCAGTCCCAGATCCAGGCTTAAAATTCTAGTTACTGTCCTGCATATCTATCACTTTTAATCTAGTATAGAACAGGAACCCAAATAATTATTAAGAACTGTGTAAAGCAAAGATTCTCTGGAATCTATTTTAGCTGTCTTTTTTATTTACCTTTTTTTAATAGTGATAAAGACAAGTGGCTAAATAGTAAAGTTCTACCTAGGTGAAGTATTATTTTATTTTGAATCTACCTAGAAAAAGTCTCTTTATTTTCCTCTCATACACACCACAAAAACAAACAAAACCCCCCCAAAATGGCATATATATTGGCCTCTTTGCCCAAATGAACTGCCAAATTCAATATATATCCAGTTCTTATAATTAATGGATGTCTTTTCAAAAAAAAACTAGTCATGTTAGCTGAAAAAGAATCTAGGCCACAAAGGGAACTTGATAAATTGGAATTAACCTCTCACATGGTTATCAGACATAACTAGAAATAGACTATACTTATATTAACTAATGTTAGAGAAGGGATGAGTTCTGACCAAACAGGTCAATAGGATAGTCTTGCAAGAAAGTAAGGGAAGTAAGATCTATTGTTTGTACTGGTTCTGTAATATACTTTGTCTTAAGTGAAATTTCCAATTGAATGCCTAATGGCTGTCCTATGGTAGATGTCTCAGAATCAGCATTTAAATCTGACCAGCACTCTTGTTAAGACCACATTAAAGGAACCACCTGTGGTACCATCAAAATGCCAATCTGTCCATCTCAGACAATTTTCTTTTTTTCCCCCTCCTACCTAAATGAATCATCTTTCTCAGTATCTTTCACAGGCTCATAATCCATGACACAAACCCCAAATGTATGATTCCCTAAGGTTTTGTCCCAGGCCTGCTGCTTGTCTCTTTACACTGTCTTCCTAGAAAGCTATGTCAGCTCAGGATTTAGCCTCCCTGTCTGTGATCTCATTGCTCTTGAGACTTTATAGGGATGCCTGCACCCTGTATCCAGGCCTCAAGCCTCTATTTTTTCCTAAGAATCTTGTTCTGTGTTCCGGAGCAAATCTACCTGGAATGGCCAGGTCTGAGCTCCTTTCTGGATTTCTCCAAGCTGCATCTCCCCCCTCTACAACATATCTCACATCAATTCCTTTTTTCCTTTCCACTCACTTATCCTCTAGTCAAGTTCAGTTCTTTACCTCTCATGGGAACTATTGCAATAGCTTCTCTGGTTGCCCTCCCTCCCATCTCTCTACTTTTCAATGCATACTTGACACTGCTTCCAAATTGTTATCCCTAACATAGATCTGACTGTATCTTTTCTCTTTTCAAAAATCTTCAAAGGCTTATCATGTGAAATAAAATATAAAATCCTCTGCCCAGCCTTTAAAACCCACCAAAATATGGCTCTTATCTACCTTTCCAGTCTTATTTCATTTCTACACCTTTATTCAAACTCCCTTTGAGTTAAACTGGCCAGCTACCAGTTCTAGCTCCTATATCCATGGCTTTCCATTTCTGGAACTTCTGTGTCTTAGAATCCTTGGCTTCCTATAAAACACACAGTGCAGGGTCTATCTCCTACCATAGCAATTCTTCTTGATCCCTCCAGTTGTTAGTACCCTATCCTTCCTGAAATTATTTTCTATTATTTTGTATTTATCTACATGCATATTGTATGCCCCTAGTAGAATACAACCTTCCTGAAATAATGAATGCTTTAGATTTTATATTCATATTCCCATTGCCTAATACAAGCAGATGCTTCAAAAATCTTTATTGAATTGAACCAAATCCATGGGATCATCACATTCAGAGCAGTAATACAGCATCTGTGACTTAGAGCTGGAAAGGATCTAAGAGGTTATATAGTTAAAATACTCTCATTTCACAGGTGAGAGAACTAAGGTCCTGGAAAGTGAAATGATTTGATTAGTCACAAAGTAGCTAAGTCACAGTTCATAGGAACATTGATTTAAAGCTAGCAGGGATCTCAAGGGCCTTCTCATTGAGCCCCTATTTAACAGATGAGGAACTAGGGTCTAGAGGGGTGAAGTGACTTAACCAAGGTCACACAAGAAATAAACAGCATGGAAGTGAATCTAAAACCAGATGCTCTCATCCAAATCCAGCATCTTCCCACTCTTCTACTGCCTCAGGCTCTAGTCTTTGGATGCCACATCCAAAACTTTTTCTGCCATACCAGGCTGTCTCCCTCCTTGCTAATACTGCAACTCCTGAAGAAGCTACACCCTATAGACTGGCTCAGAAACGCTGCCACAGATGTCTAGGCTTCTTCCTTTCTTGTTAAGCTGCTTTACCTGGTATCTCCAGTACTACCCTTCTTAGAAAGGCTTTTTTCCTGATGTTCAATGGGATCAGGTCTAAGCAGCAAAGAGCCCTGTTCTGCAGTACCCTGGACAGAGACCTCCTGACACCACCTCTTGCAAATGAGCTAAATGAAAGTGTGTGAAGCCAATTCTATACCCAGAACAATGGATTTGAGTCTCAATCAGCTGACTGTATATTTTGAATTTCTCCTTACCGACCTCAACTTTCCCTCACTTTCCATCCTTAGTATGTTTGGTTTATTCTTTTATCACTTTAATATTTCCTTAAAAAATAGGTTAAGATCAATTTATTGCTTTTTATCATTGCCTCTAATGAAATATCTTTCTTTGCCTCCTGTTCCACTTTTTTGTACCTGCAGAATCACACCTAGCTGTAAGTTGTTTCACCTCTGTGCCCCTCAATTTCATCATCTGTAAAATGAGGGAGCTGGAAAAAGTAACCTCTCCAGCCGTGTAAAGAACACTGTACATGGGGTCAGAAAATGTGGGTTCTGATTTCAGGTCTGCCACATACTAGCTATGGGGCCCTGACAAGTCACTTAGTCCGTCTGAATCACTTCCATATTTTTACTACTTGCCTCATGGGGTAAGGAACTATTTCCACAATGAATTGTAAATTATTTAAACTCCTAAATTTTAAAAGCACAGGTATTTTAAAAATCTTCTTTCCCCCATTTCCAACACAGAAAACTCTGAGCTGCAGAAACCAGAGAATATAGTTTGCCATTTGCAAAGGAGAGGCTCTACTTTCTCAGGCTAATATCCCCACCTGGTGGCCTTTCAAGAGGCTACAAAATAAAGGCATTAGATCATTTCTGGCACATGGTAGGTGCCTAATAAATATTTGCTAAGTGAATGATTCGTGTTACTTGCAACCCAGATCCAGTGACATGAAGGAAGACTCGAATCTGCCGGTCAGGCTGGAGTGGTCCCAAAGGATCTCCACATGTCCTCTGTAGCACTAAAGTTTAGTATCTCCTAATTAACTAGCAATTTTTTTTAAAGTTTGATAAACTGGAAACAATAAGGGGCCTGAAACCAAGAGCTGCTTAGGTTCAAATCATGCTTCTGACACTCACTAGTTACATGACCAATGGCAAATAAAAAACTCTCCGAACTGCAGTTTCTTCAACTGAAAAACAGGGCTGACTTTTTGGACCAGACCTGTGATTTCATTAATATTACAGACTCCCAGGAAGGAAGGAAATTCTCCCTACCAATGTAGATCAACATCTACTATGAAAAATCATTTCTTAGTTCATTGTGGAGGAACTAAGAAGCTAAATGACTTGATCTAGGACACATCCAGCCTCTTATCAGAGGCAGAACTTGAATCAAATCAGATCTTCAAGACTCTAAGCCCAATTCTCTATCAACTATGATACACTAGAAAGTACATTCAAATCAATATACATAAAGCACTTTATAAAAATCAACTATTTTAAAGCTCCTTGTCAGCTACTACTATATGCTAAATGTACTTATCTGAGTTCAATCAGCAAATATTTATTAAGCACCTAACATGTATCAGACCCCCTACCAAATGCTGGCAAATAGTTCCTACTGTCAAGGAACTTAGATTCTGATGGGGGAGGCTATAATGGCAAGCAAAGTGGGACTTTTCATTGTTTTTTCTTTTGGAGTGCTGTTCTCAGCACTAAGGCAACCAAGTGCCTTTGATTGAACCTTGCTTTTGATTCAATCAAGAGACTTTGATGACAAGAAAGCCTAAGTCACATGGGTTTGATTCACATGGTTGTGATGCCCTCTCACCCTGAAGAAGTGTATATATACTCTGAGGTAAGCATTTTGCTTTGGAGGCTCACTCATTGTAAGAGTGATCATGTGATTTGGCCAGACAAACCTCTGGGTAGCAGTTAAGGAGCCCCCTGGCTTTGAAAATCCAAATGTTGGTGCTTCTCTCTCTCTCTGGTAACTATGTATGTATTGCTATGGACAGACAGTTAGAAGCCCCGCCTACTGATTGGTGTTATTTGCTCTGTTTATATAATGTCTGCTTGTAATTTCTGTTTGTATTTTCCCTGAAGTGCTGACTTTTCCCCCCAAACTTAGTAAATGATATATGTATGTTTAATAAAAGTGAGAAAAGCAGATCAAAGAACCTGTGCTAGCAGCCCTCCTATGTGCTCATGTTATTGGCCTGATACCTCCACAGTAGCTGCAAGCTGCATTGTTATTACAGAGGCATGTAAGTACATTCAGAACACATAAAAAAAATACAAACTAAAGTTGGAAGAGAACTGCCTAGGATTTGAATAAGTTAATTACTGACAGGCAGTGAAATATAATATAACTAGGCAGCTAGTCAATAACATTGTTTCATCAATCTCTATTTCTTGTGGGAGACTGGGGGGGAGGTGGGGGGACCACTAACAATAAATGTTTGTGCCCAGATTGAATTGGATGAAAAGAATGGACCTTATTTAGAAAACCATGTATCCCTTTCCATGACTGCAAGCTACTTTCTAACACCACAGTAAGTAAAGTAGAAAAATTCTTTTTTGTTTTTTATAACTGAGATGAAACTAAATACACACTAAGAATTGGCTAAAGATAGAACAAAATCTTATGGAGAATGAATATAATCAATGCAATTTTTGTTCACATATAATTTTTCAATTTTCAAAGTTAAATACAAAAGAATAAGTACAAACAAACTATTTCTTTACTTTGACTATCAAAGCTGTAAATACTATTTTACATAAGCATAGTACTTAAAAGGAAGACACTAAGAAATATAGATGATATAAAAACAAACTATATCAATAAATATAATCATTTATTTTAAAAGATAATAAAATTTTCATGACATTTCCAAGAACTATATTTCACTTTCTTTTACTAGAAACCAAGCTATATACTAACTGTAATACTAAATATGAAAATAATTCTGAATTTTTCATCTTCATTTTCTACTAGGTCATTGTGTTAATAATTCACTATTAGTAATGTATAAAACTCCCAAATGCATATTCTGTAATGGATTAATAATAGTTAAGGTTTTGAGAAAATACTTTTATTTAACGCTCACAAATAATGCTTGTAATACATCTCAAATTTGATGCATCTGTGAATTCAAAAGTGAAGGGAGGATTTCTTATGTGAAAGCACATTAAATCTCCCTTCTCCAAAAAAAAAAAAATTAAAAAAAAGAAAAAAAAAATCTCCCTTCTCTGTCCAACCTTTGACTATGTACAAAGCATTGCTACCTGATGGAGACACACAGAGCAAAGTTAAGACATAGAGCTCTCAAGTAGCTCTTATGGAGTTCATATCCTAATAGGGGAGACAATACATAAAGAAGGTTTCTGCTGCAAATCAAGTAGAATAGTTCCAAGTCCTTAGGGCTGAGGGGCAATGCAGATAATGAAGTCTCTTCTATAGTTGTTTGCCTGTGGTCTCTATCTCCCCTTTCCCCCATAGATATTACCTTGAAGGAAGGGGAGCTTGTTTTTGCGTTTCTTTGTAAATACAGGGCATAGCATAGCACCTGTCACATAAGTTCATAGAAGAGACCAAAAACTAAAGAAAATGAATTGAAAATGGTAAAAAAAAAAAAAAATCCAAAACACAATTCATTCTATTTTCCCCCAAATCCTCCCATCTGCCTAATGAAATATGTCCAAAAGAGAACTTGTTAGGGTTCACTCACGAAACTCCTTCCTTTCTTTCTATCCCTGGGGCTTGGCATTATGCCTGGCATGAGGAAAGTGCTTAATAAATGCTTGCTGAACTTCCAATCAAGTGACCAACAAAATGGCACATTAGATGTTTTCTCTGATTCCTCAAACCTCTATAAAATAGAAATCATGCACTAAAGATAAAGCAATTTCAGCTGTCCTGATGGTCTAGAACAGACTTACACAACTGGGCAGTAGGTAGGTGCCAAAATTAAAATAGGCTAAACTTCTTTGGGTCTAAGATAGATTAGACTAGAGACAGACTTGATGATGGTTGGTTGCCGCAGGTCACATGACAAACAGGAGAGAGGGCACAGTGGCAATCCTTTCTCAGACCACCCAAAATCCTTTGGGGGGCCACAAGAAGCCCACAGGCTGTATGTTGGACTGGTGTAGCATATCCAGTATTCAAAAGAAGGTTAAAAAACAAACTCAAAAAACCAGAAATTGATGCTCATTGACCCTGAACTCACTCAGCACCCTCCACTCCCTCCCACACTAGTGGCAGCAAGGTTGCACCAGGAGACCCAAGGACATGACGCAGGTTTCCATCAAAATCCACCCCTACACCTTGTTCCCTCATCCCTCTTTCCAATGACAAAGAAAGCTTGGCTTATATGATTATAATAACATTTATAGTTTGTACTGTTTTTTAAAACTTTCATTTAAACAGAGACAACTTTTAAAATAAGTAAATATCACTCTTGTGGCAACTTCCTTAACTTTTCCCCTTACAAAAGGGGCATAATGAGGTACGTGACCATTTCCATTCAGGATTGTGGCAGCCAGGACCTCCCATTCAAGAAACTAATTATGAGTTGAAAGGTTATACTATGGAAGAGCAAATAGATCTATTCTGTTTGGCCATAAAAAGCAAACCCAGGAACGATGGGCAAAAGTTGCAGAGAGGCAGCAGCAAATTTAAGTTTGATTCAGTAAAATCCAGTGGCTCCCTGTTACCTCCAACTTAAATTATAAAATCCTCTATTAGCTTCTAAAGTCCTTCATAATCTAGCATTCATAGCTTCTTCCTACCTTACTAGTTTTATTATACCTTACTCCTCCTCTCCACATAGTCTTTGATCAAGTGGCACAGGCCTCCTTGCCGTTCCTGTAAAGGGCTTTCCCCCATGCCTATAATACTCTCTCTCTTTAACTCTGCCTCCTAGCTTCCCTAATTTCCTTTAAGTCAGAGCTAAAGTCCCATCTTTTGCCAAGTCCTTCCCAGACCTCCTTAATCTTAGTGTCTTCCCTCTGAGATTACCTCTAATTCATCATGCATATATCTTGATATATTGTTGTTTACATGTTATTTCTCTCATTAATTTTTGAACTGAAGAGCAGGAAAAGTCTTTCGTCTTTCTTTGTATGCCCAGTGCTTAGCACATAGCAAGCACTTAACAAATGCTAGTTGACAGACATCAAGACAAATTTCCTAATAAGTAGAGCTGTTTCCAAGTGGAATGAGTTGCCCCTAAAGATGACAAGCTCCCTCTCCTTGGAGGTCTTCAAGCAGAGGCTGGATGATCATTTTCCAAGTATGGTATGGAGGGATCCCCTGTGTACACGCTGGACTATATGGCTGCTGATGTCCTTTCCAGGTCTCACATATCATGATCAATATTTAATAGAATTAACCCATACCCAACACCCTTTTCCCATCTCACTGAACCATAACACATTAAAATGAGTTATCACAAGGTCAATGGCAAATCTAAGTCTATTGTTTAAACTACCAAGGAGGTAATTTAATCATTTCCATAGCAACTGTACTTATGACCCACAACAATTTAGTTTTGCATAAAGCAAACCAAGATTTCCCTATGGTTGAAATAGCTGTTTGAACTACACAGAGAAGTGTATAAGACACTCTTTTTTCAATTATCAAGGCTGAATCCTGAGCCTTTCAGATTCTACCACTTGATTCATTTTAGGGAAGATAAGCCCACAATCTTTCTAATTTCCCTTAATTTACATAATAATCAAGGTCTTTAACTTTAGACTTTCCAGGGTACTGCCTCATGGGACTTAGTTGCTACATCTCTGGCAGTAATGGTTAACTAGAAACTCAGAGACTTAAGCCCTTGAGACTACCTGACAAAACTACAATAGGGTGAAATAACAAAAAAAAAAAACTGTAGCTTCATGAATACCAGTTGATTCCTTTGTCCAAGACAACTTTCTCCCTTCTCAAAATTACTGTAGCAATTTTTAATCATTCTTACAGCATTAAATACTGCTTTGTATTATTGTTATTTTGGTGAATGTCTTGCCTCTCCTACTATACTGTAAGATCCTTAAGAGAAGGGATGCTGACATGAATCTTTTTATACCTACCACAATCCACTGCAACACAGCTACCAAAAAAAAAAAAAGTCTGAACATAAATCAGTTACCAGTGAATGTTAGCTGCTACTTAGTTTATATATAGAATAGATTAAGTACTGGTCCCATATATAAGTAAGTGGAGCTAGACATAAAATCACCAAGAAGAAATTGTACTTTAAAGTATGAGATGATACTAACATCATATTAATTACTAACCTAAATATTATATTAACCTAAAGAATTATTAAGATATTAACCTAAAGAAATGGTCCTAGAATCATCCCAATTTTAAGATACATATAATGAAAAACTGTGGAGATTTAATAAGGAACGTACTTCCCATTCTCACAGATGCCTCTTAAACAATATCTATTTTCCTTTAAAGGTCAGCTAGAGAAGCACCTGCCACCAAAAAAATTAACCAATTTCAACCTCTCCAACCGCCTTCCTCCTATATTATCTTCTGTTTAATATATTTTTATGTATACTTGCACATATTTCTGTCTCCCCTGAAAGCAAATAAATTCCCCAGAGCTTCATCAGATTTGACCTGAGGAGGGAATACCATACATACTCAATTGTGTATCTTACCCCACAGGAAAGAAGGAGGAAAAAGATAAAAAAAAAAGGGGGGGGGAGGGTGGATGATAGAAGGGAGGGCAAATGAGGGAGGAGGTAATCAAAAACAAACACTTTCAAAAAGGGACAGGGTCAAGGGAGAAAATTGGATAAAGGGGGATAGGTTAGGAAGGAGCAAAATATAGTTAGTCTTTCACAACATGAGTATTGTGGAAGCGTTTTACAAAATGATAGGCATGTGGCCTAGATTGAATTGCTTGCCTTCTTAGGGAGGGTGGGTTGGGAAGGGAAGAGGGGAGAGAATTTGTTTTAAGTTTTAAAAAGAGATGCTCAAAAACAAAAACAAAAAAAAAGTTTTTGCATGCAACTAGAAAATAAGATACACAGGCAATGGGGCGTAGAAATTTACTTTGCCCTACAAGAAAGGAAGGGAAAAAGGGGATGGGAGAGGAGTGGGGTGACAGAAGGGAGGGCTCACTGGGGAACAGGGCAACCAGAATATATGCCATCTTGGAGTGGGGGGGAGGGTAGAAATGGGGAGAAAATTTGTAATTCAAACTCTTGTGAAAGTCAATGCTGAAAACTAAATATAATAAATAAATTTTAAAAAAATTCCCCAGAGCTTAATCACTCCTGAATAAACTGGGAAAAGTTTGTGAATCTGCAAAGCATAAAACAAAAACATACATAACAACAGCTCATGAGTATATCAAAGTGCTGCTACCCTAGAAGGCTAGACATAGGTAGCCACCAGTTCTATCCATTTTTACGCAAAAAGAAAGGCATATTTTAAGGCCAAAAGAAACAATGATATTTAAAAATCACTTTTTTTTTCTAAAATAAAAAAGCCTTCTATTTTACTGTATTTAAATTTTTAAAATAAGATAACATACAAAAGAGAGATATGGTTCCTCTCCTTCCCACAGGAGACAGAGTCTCAGAATGCAATCAGGAAGAATGAGAAATCAATGTGTTAACACCATCTACAAAGTACTTGAACTTCTTGACCTTCTGGAACTCTCAAATTTCTATGGGTTACTATGGAGGATAAAGAGAAATCGCTGTTTTTTCAATTGGCAGATCCCCATATCTACCACAGGACTTTACCCATAATTGCTGCTTAATAAGGGTTTGTTCAATTAAATTGAATGATTTTCCACTCTATGAATAAAAGTGAATGTAAACACTAAGTTAATAGCATAATTTGGCATTTTAAATTTCTCATGTTTTCCTGACTAAACCTATTTTATCACTGTCAAACAAAAAAAATTACATTTTTAAAACTATTAAGTTGAAAATTCAAGAACATATACCCTCTTTATTAAAGAAGTCTTAGGATATGTGCTTGTTGAAGGGGGAAAAATACAAAATAGAGAATATATTTTAGCAAAAATACTCACCAAATGTTTATGATCAACTTCTCGAATTAGAAATGCTTTATTTTTTACTAAATTAAAAAATGTATCCATAACCTAGCTTCAGTAAATAGCTAACTAACCTAACAGATAGACAACATAGGTTAAGTAGAGCACTGCAAGGGACTGGAAGTCAGGACTTTTAACCTTGGTTCTGCCACCAAGTAGGTATGTCACCACTGGCAAAGCAATTAGCCTATTAGAATTCAGTTACAGGTAACTTCCATCCATCAAATGAAGGGATTAGACCAAATCAGTAGTTTCAAATTCAAAGTATATATTTCTTTTAGGTTTCTAGAACATTCACAATTTGTTTTGCTATCAACTTCCAAAAGGGGAAAGTACTTTGTAAATCTCAAAGCTCTACATAAATGTGACATGGTGTTGCCATGATTGTTTAAATCTTTATTTCTCTTCACAAAAACTTACCATGAATGGATTTCAATGAACAAATATTAAGCTAATATATATCTTTTCTAACTTTAAAATTTTCAAAGTTCTATTAAATCAACACATGATTAACTTTGTTGTTTCCTCAAGAAACAGCCCACCCCAACCAAAATAAGACATCATTACTTGAATATAAATTCTATGTGCTGTCTTCGAATTTGTCTACATTTACCTGAATTGTAAAGACTATGTAGCATGGTTACATAAAAAATTTTTTTAGAAAAAAATTTTGCTTTAGAATTTTATAGAATTTTGGAAATGGCCTTAACAATGGCCAAATCTTTTCATTTTACAAATTAGGAAAATAAGGTCAAATGAGGTTAGTGACTTGACCAAAGTCACACTGCTAACATGTGTTTAAGTCATGAATTTTAATCTGAGTTGCAAATATATATATATATTTTGGGAAGGATTAAAATGAATTGCCTGACAAATTCTGTCATGACTATTTGAGAAAGGAAGATGGAGGAATAAAAGTTTGAATGGAGGCTATTATATTAAAAATTATTTATTTCAGGGATGGACAAACAACAATTCAACAGGAAGTCAGAGAAAGGGATCCCATTTTGCCTTCATAAAAAGCTTAAAAGGGAACATGAGACTAATGCCTAAGGGATCTTTTGAGCAATTCTGCCTCAAAAAAGTGAACATACAAGAAGAGATTAGGGAAGTGAACTATCTTGTGAAAGAGCTTTGAAACCCAGAGAGTCGAACCTGATAAAATGGGTGCTTATTAGACAAAGTAGGACTCAAAAAGAGGGCAATAATATTATCAGAGCTACATTTGCAAAAGTAGTAGAGGAAGACATAATAATAATCCCAGGGAAAAATAATAGCCTAATTACAAAAATAATGCCTGAAAAGTAAAATAAGTGTCAGGTCCATGTCTGTCATCTACATATTGGAAATAATACATTATGGTTTCATAATATCTCAGGCATATTTAGCCAAAGACTTTATAAAAAAGATGACCAATACGTTCTACATGTCTACAACAAAAACGAAGTAGTCATTAAACATTTTTTTTTCTAAAGAGAGCCACACATAGGTTCCAAATACTGAAGATATTTAGATTTAGGAAAACTTCAGCCACCAGCCAAGAACAGTTTTAGTATATCCTGATTATAAAGCAATATTGGAAATGTGTTTATATAAATCTTAATTTTTTTGAACCAAATAAAGATGAAAAATTTTGTATTTATTTGTAAAATCTCCCAAATGCATGTATGAAATCATTAATTTCATCTGTTGCTCTTATTTCTCTCATCAATTATTAACAAATTTTAAACAATCAGTATTTTTCTTTATAAAAGATGGCAATTATCTTGTACTAATTTCTTCAAAGACTTGTGGCAAGATTCTTTGCCAAGTCTAGTGAGTGTAAATATTTACACATTTATTTCCAAGTTTAGTGCTGAAATATGTAATTCTTTGCTTAATAAAATTAAATTAATTAAAATTCCAAAGGTAGGTGGTATTATTAAACATTGGGAGGTAATGGGGTAATGGAGAAAAAGTTTAATTTAAAACAAAAAACCTAAAGTTGAAAAGTTCACTAAATTTGCTCTCTCAAAGAATTTAATACCATAGGTGATAGGCATTTTCTACTAAATAGTTCTTTATAGAATTTATACTGTAGACAATTGCCACTGCTCTGACTACTAAAACCAAAGAAAACCTAAAGCCCTCCCCGCCAAAAAGCAAATAAATAATGATTTATTACTTGCACATTTCCAAAGAACTGTGGGGGAAGATAAAATAAAATAGAAAACCATCAGAGAGCTTATCATCTCAGCGGAGAGATAAAATACCATGTGTGTATGTGTAAATACAAATATATAAACATATATATGATAATCAGATCAGACATTTATATATAGAACAACAGTTTACAAAGAACTTTACATAAACTATATCCTTTAATCCTCACAATGACATGTTCAAGACAAGTAGGGCCGATAGCACTATCCTTACTTTACAGATAAATAACTAGCAATACCAAGCTGTGAAAGAGTGGGTGCAAAACTGATTGCTATTGACAGTAAGTTCAGAAGGAAAAATAGGAGAAAGTTACAAATACTTTCATGACTTAAAAAGAAACAATAACTTCTTACCACAGAGGTATCCAATTAAAATAGTCTGGTTTTATGCTAAAAAACAAACAGATGAAAAGCATCCTGTTTTGAGGATTTACTTTTTCATCCTAAGTGCACTTAGTTGTTTGTAATAAATTCAATATGTTCTCTCTATAATACATGCTGCTACCAAAAGGTTCTGGACTAACTCTTTTACTTGAATCTCTTACCACCTGACCGATAATTAAACACATATTGCCTCAGCCATTGATTCTTGTGGGTTGATACCTGCTGCACCTGACAAAGACGTTACTACCATAATTACATTTTAAAAACACTTGCATATCAGGTTGAATTCAGCAGTCAGCCTCCAAAAGCAATGCTTTCAATTTCTTTAATTAAAAAACCACTGTGACGAGGTAGATTAAGTTCTCATATACTTAAAATACCCATTCGAAACAAGCAATCGATGTTGGTAAATGAAGGAAAAAAAACACTATTTGCTACTTGCAGATTCTAAATCTCACAATTACAAGCCATGTTCAACTATTTGCTCTTATGTAAAGGGAAAAGGCATGGTCAAATGAATTTCACAGGCTAGAACAAAACTTTTCATTAGCAAATACTTTAACCTCCCCTATTAAGCCTCACAGTTAAGAACTATTAAAGCATAGGAAAACTAAATGATTTGAATTTTACCTGTTCTCCCTCCCCCACTTTCTGGTTCAGATGCTTATGAGCAATAAAATGACTGACAGCCAAATCAAGATCAGAAGGAAAAGCAGCAAAGGAAATAGATAATGTACAAAAACACCTCATCTACCTGACATATAAAATGACCTTCAATTCTAAAAAGCTCTTAGACCTGTAAAAAAAAAAAAAAGTAGGCCTTCTTTCAACCTTCAAATCTTCATATATTTTCTAATTTTATTTTGTAGTACAGTATAAATGAATGCACACATTAAAAAAAATATGTTGTAATTGATTTTTAGGCTTGTAAGGTGACAAAAACAGCAAAATAATAGACATATAAATACAAAATGATCCACTATAAAAATGGAGATGCAGAGGAGTTTAAACTCCTTTTGTATAAACTTAAATCATAGCTATTATAAGCAAAGTCTTCATGTCATGTAAATATTCATCAGTTTGACTCAGACAAGCATGACCCTACTGCCAACATTCTGTGATACAAAAATGAACTTATAGCAACAAAAAGTCTGATTGAGATTCAGGTTCTAAAAAATGGTTTAAAAAAAGACAAAACATTGAATTTTAAAAATCAATATACATATTTAATGTAGCAGTGGGGGAAAGGTAGTAAGAGGGAAAGAATAAGAATCATTATATATCATTGTATAATTCATAATTTTTATTACTAAACTGCCACAAGTATACACACACACACACACACACACACACACACACACACACACACACACATTTATTTTTAAAGCCCTGACCTGTCAATTCAATAATAATTTATTAAGCACCCACTGGGGGTTACAGACCCATGTGAAGCGGTTCTCATTCTCAAGGAGTTGACAGTGTAGCCTAGGAAAACACGTATAGGTTTATGCAAAATGGATACAGTGTAGTGGGGGTGGGGAGGAGAAGATGTATGTGTATGGGGGAGACTAGCAATTTGGGGGATCAGAAAAGGCTTCTACTCCCCTTTTAATTACATATGCATCAAACACAATTTTTACGGTTTATTTACTTCCATAAAAAAGTGGAGGAATAATTCTCAAGACATTTAAGATGAATGTATTTTGTATTAAATAGCCCTTATTATTTCTATTACTAATTTCTTATATAATGCATATAACACAATTCTCTAAACAGAAAATGAAAGTAAAATTTTATTCCAAACAGTCCAGTGTGAATACTCACTCTAGTTACAAACCAAATAGAAGTTACCATGCCTCTAATACTGGGCCAAATAAATCTGATATGTATTAATATAATCAGTTATTTTGAAATGCATGACAAAAACACCAATGACTAAGTCAAAGATCTGTTTGTTTCACATTATAAATTTTGCCTCCAAACTGAAGAGCCTTGGCTGATGTGTTAGCATTAATTAAAAATATCACTTTCAGAACTTCATATATCTTTTGTCTAAGAAGTTTAAGTACTTTACATGTCACATGCTTCCCTGAAAAGATTTTTTTGCTTATGTCTACCTGCTTATTTTACCTCAACAATAAATGTAACAAGGCCTAAAAATTTTTACACACATTAATTCAATTATCTTTGTGGAGGGCAAAAAGTGGCAAGAATTAAAACCATTTTAAAGTTTGAAAAGCAGATATGAAGAGATAGTGAAGCAGAGGATAGATCAAAGAATAAGACTACAATCTACTAATTGCCAATCCATTATACAATTTCTAGAACACATTGCTTGAATATTTGTTACTGTTGTTTTTGATGCAGATATAGTTAGACCATCGAAATTCTGTTAAGATTTCTTCTTGATTCAACATGTTTCATTTTAATGAAGCCCTCAATGTCCATTTTAATAATCACAGTGACTAGTTAACTCATTTGCCTATCAAATAAAAAACCAATACTGTTACCTTAAAATCTTTCATATATCTTTTATCCAGCAGATACTAAATAATGTAAATTAATTAGCAAATCACACCAAAATATAACCACGACCCTCAATCTAAAAGCTTGTTTTGTTCTAAAAATCAATGAGAATGGAAGAGTCAATTGCTAGGCAGGTAGAACTGGATTTCTAAAATTTTTTTTTGCAACTCTAGCTCTTCTGTCAAGGCTTTCCACCATACCCTCAATATTACCAAGCCCATTTTTTCTTCTAAATACAGACTGTGAACCTTAACCAAGCTGATCTGCTTGCATCTGAAATCAATAAACATTTATTAAGTGCTAATGATTATGTACAAGCATTGTGTTAGGTCCTGGGGAAACAAAGGCAAACTCTCTACCACCAAGGGGCTTATATTTTATCAGAAGAAATAACATGTAAACCCACACACAAATGGCTTTGACCCACACATGACCTACCTTCCTTAAGAATATACATATTCCTTTAAAGTTGTTTTACACTTCCAGAAGATTCCCATGATTAACTCCATCTGATTCTAATTACCATACACACACACACACACACACACACACACACACACACACATATATATATATATATATATATATATTCTGTCCCATCAGAAATCATCTATTTAGCCTGTATTAGATTAACTTAGTATATTTTTTGGTGTGTTTTGAGTCTCTTTCTTCAATTAGATTATAAACTCCAGGAGGGTAAGGACCATCTCTTCTATTCCTTCAGTCTCCATAATACCTTAAGTTCAACATTATGCACATAATAGGTAACTGAACCTAAGTCAGAATGTCATAGATGTAAAGGAGCATTTGGACTCACTAACTCCAACTTTCCTTAACTACTGTTTTCAAAATTATTATCAAGTTTGCTAGATATATGATGTCTTCGCTTATTCACAATTTTCATTCACTTAATAAGAGATAATAGGATCACAGATTTATGGCTGGACGAAATCTCAGAAGGCATCTAAATCAAATTCATTTGTCTTCCTGATAATGAAACAAACTCAGAGGTTAAGTGACTTGCTCAAGGTCATGCAGGTAGTAAGTGATAAGGCTCAGGAGAAGTCAAACTCTGGACCTCTGACTCTAAATACAGCATTCTTTCACAAAGTATATTACCATATTTTCTTTGAGCCCATTTTTACATTAAAATGCGTACAGTAACCTTATATACTTCTCCATAAATCCTAACCATGAAATCAGACATTTTGCAGCTATTTTATAATTACTTTGAGCATGTGTCCCAAATTCTCCAGGATAGTTTCAATTTCAGGAATAAAAAAATGTAGTTTCATCAAGTCTTTATAAAAGTAATTTATTGTTGTATCCCTATTTGAGGAAAATGGCTATTCTATTCCTAATGCATTCCAAATTTCTTGGCTAAGAAAAATTTGTTTGTTTATTTATGATTGATTGGTTGGTATAATGGTCATGAAGGGATCAATAATTTTCCCACTATAAAATAGAGAGAAGGCTCTTCAAAATAGAGACTTGTAATACATACCAAGGAGACTTCTTTGTTCATAATGAGCATGCAGAACAGTTCACGTCAATTGAAACACTCCTGAGGAATGGAGAAAAGATGTTTTCCAGAGAGGACTTTAACCTTTGAAGTCTATTTATTTGAGACCAACAGCAAAGGCAACTGAAACAAATGAGAATGTCACAAAAAATTAGATATTAGCCACAAAATATTTTGTGGATGAACATTTTTTCAATCAACAAACATTTATTAGTGCATTCTATGCACAGTAGTAGTAGTAATATGAGCTAACATTTACATAGCTCTTACTATGTGCCAATGCTATGCTAAGGACTTTATAATCATTATCTCATTTGATTCTCACAACAACCCGGAAAGGTAGGTGCTATTATCTCCGTCTTACAGATGAGAAAACTGACACAAATAGGGGTTAGGTGACTTGCCCAGATTTACGTAGTTAGTAAGTGTCTGATGAGGTCGATCTGAACTCAGGTTTTCCTGACTCCAGGCCCAGCACTCTATCCATTGCAATATCTTGCTACCCCAACCCGAAGGATATAAAGAAAGGCAAATATGTAGTCAGTCCTCTGCTCTTAAGGTGGTCACATTTTAATGGAGGAAACAATATGCAAATAACTATGTATATACAAAATATATACACTGTAAATGACCCTGGAGGTAACTGAGACTCACTAGAATTCACTGTGTACTGAGAGTGGCAGCCCACCTAATCAGCTTGATTAAAATTTTTTAAAAAAATAAAATCTTGTCAGATTACAGCAATTTATCCAAGAAACCATTCATTATAATCAAGTTGGATTTATACCAGGGATACAAGAATGGTTCAACATTAAAAAAATAATCAGCATAATCAATCATATTAAAAACAAAAACATCTAAAACTATGATTATCTCAATAAAGACAGAAAAGGCCTTTGACAAAATAGAAAATGAATTTTTGCTAAGAACCATATAAAGTATCAGCATAAAGGGATCTTTTTTTAATATGACAAAAATATGTATCTAAAACAAGTAGCAATAATATAAAAAGGGGAAAATACACTAGAAACTCTCCCCCACAAAACAGGAATAAATCAGTGATGCCCCCTCTCCCTTGTATTGTCTGATATAGTTCTGGAAATACTAGAGATAGTATTGAGATGAAAAAGAAACTAAAGGCATAAATACAGGTAAAGGAGAGACAAAACTATCATCATTTATTGATGGTTTCCTTAGAAAGTCCTTGGGAATCAGCAAACAAATGAAGATAATATTTTCATTAAAGTTGCAGACTACA
The DNA here is from genome assembly GCF_011100635.1 of Trichosurus vulpecula. Lineage (NCBI taxonomy): Eukaryota > Metazoa > Chordata > Mammalia > Diprotodontia > Phalangeridae > Trichosurus > Trichosurus vulpecula. The sequence goes on along the minus strand of NC_050575.1, from coordinate 207,764,343 downwards.
CGATAAGCTCACAAAAACCAATAGCATTCCAATATAAGAAAATCTAAGAGGCAATAATAGTTAAAATAGTTTTGTAGTTAAAATAACTACAAAATGCATAAAATATTTCAAAGTACACCAAAGCACATTCAATAGTTGTATAGATTCAATTACAAAGTGTTCTCACAGTATCTATAAGGCCTAAATTTGATAGACTTGACTCCTCTCATCAATACAAGGGTCAAAGATGGCTCCAAAAGACTCATGATTGAAAAGGCTATGCACATCCAGAGAAAGAATTATGGAATCTGAATGCAGATTATGCAAACTATTTGCTCTCTTTTTTTCCCCCTTATTTGGTTTCATTTCCCCTTTCTCATGATTAATTCCACTGGTTATAATTCTTCTTTACAACTGGACTATTATGTAAATAAGTTCAATGTGAAGGTATATGTAGAAGCTACACTGGATTACATGCCATCTTGGGGGGTGGGGAGGGAGAGAAAAATTTGGAACCCAAAAACCTGTAGAACTGAATGTTGTAAACTAAAACTAAAAAAGAAATTTACAAAAGAAAAAAAATTACAAAGTGTTCCTTAAAAATAATAGTAATAGTAACGACAACAACTTAAATAGCCTAAGGAAGGTTCATTACTCATAGCTGAGATGTGCCAAAGAAATAAAAATGCAAAGTACCTAATCTTAAACACAGAAGATACTCTCTTGGCCTCAAGTCTCAGCAGCTGTAAAATGAGGGAGTTGCAATAGATGATCTCTAAGTTACCTTCCAGCTTTAAATCCAATAATAATGTAACTTTGTATATGTTACAATTAGTCATTAGGTAATTGTTTTAGACATTTTAGACTCCATAACAAAGACATGACATAACCCCAAAGTATCCTACTAATCTTAAGTCTCATCAGCAGCTTCTACATATGGCTAATCTCATCTACTTTACGTTAATTCTTATGAGCTATAATTTCAGACAAAGATATTTCCTTATCTTGTCCCCAGATTATGGATATATGCATTGTTTAGGGTTCTCATTCATGTATGCATTCAGTATATGAATGACACTTTCCTTTTTACTTTCTAATTAATGATTACTTTTTTATGACTCTTAAAAAGACATAAATTATATTTATTCAATGAGAACAAATAGAGTTTTAATTTTACATGTTGCTTTAAATGTTTTTTACTACCTGACTCAAGAATTTAAGAATTCTTTATAACCAAATTAGAAACCTAAACTGGTGGGGGGAAGAGGGAGAAGGTTGAATTAGTTTTGCAGGAATAGATATCCCTTCCTCACTAGATTTAAGACTGCTAATTTCTTATATTATTCCCCTCCCTCCACCCCCACTCTGGAAAGGTTAAAAAACAATTTACACTCGATTTCAATATTTATTACTACCTTCTTGGATGGAGCACCAGACTTGCAGTCAGGAAGACCTGAACTCAAATCTGGCCTCAGATGTTTACTAGGTATGTGACGTTGGGCAGGTCACTTAAACCTCTGTATGTCTCAGTTTCCTCAACTTTAAAATGGGGAACATCTACCTCACAGACTTGTTTTGAGGATGACATGCAATAATATCTGTAAAGTTGTTAGTGCAGTGTCTCAAAGTAGATACTTGATAAATGCTTATTTCCTTCCCTTCTCCCTATTCTCTTTCTTGGCCTGTATGCATTTTTCAAATTCAATGGGACCCAAATTTCTGGCCTATATCAGTAGTTAGAAGACAAAGCTTTGAAAGAATATCATGCAATAAGATCATTTTTTTATGTACCTGAACTGTTTAAGGAAAACTCCTTGTTGGACCTATGGCAGTAAGACTGGAAGGTCCTTGATATTGAGGCTAGTGTTTTTTCCCTTAAAAAGGGAAAGAAAATGTCCTCAAAACTTAATTGCTCCAACGGACTAAGGTTTGTGCCTTCCCAGTCACTTAAGGCATAAAATCCTTGTATGTGACTTCCACTGCAATGCAAGTCAACATATCCTTCTGGCCAGGTATGCTATCATGGCAAATGAGGCCAGGGTAGCTGTGCCCAACTGAAGTAAAGCTTTGTAAATGAAGAATATCCTTCCCATGCCATTGTTGAGTAAGTTTCTAAAATAAGTTTCGGGGCAGCTAGGCGGCACGATGAGTACAGCACCAGCCCTGGAGTCAGGAGGACCTGAGTTCAACTGGCCTCAGACACTTGACACACTTACTAGCTGTGTGACCTTGGGCAAATCACTTAACCCCAATTGCCCTGCCTTCCCTCCTCCTCAAAAAAATAAAAAAAAGTTTCTTCTAAAAACAGTGTGGTCTACAAGTATTTCATTTCATTCTGATTCTAAGCGTAAACAACTGTATCCGACCAGAGATAAGCGTAGCCCAGATCACCTCCACTGACACCCTATTCAGATACTTCATCATGGCAGGGGATAACTTATGATTCTCAAGGGCTATACAAGTAAACCACAAGCTACAGCAGATCTTACCAAGATGTTAAGGATTTTGATTATAGGCCTGGTGGCCAACTTTGTGTTTGTCTTCGAGGGAATAGCCTAGCTAAGTGTGAAAAGCTTCATGATTAGATTAGATACCAGGTGATGAATTTTTTTGGCTATAGTAACTCATAAGACCATCTACTAAAGGAGAAGTAGATCTGGAGGTAAAGGAAGTATTCATACTAATAAAATTATGTATATTTTAAAATACTTAAGTTAAAATAAGTTCTCAGAGTATCTCATAGGATATATGGAAAAGTTATAATCAAAGGGCTCTGTAATTTAGTAATCTTTAAGTAGCTCCAAAGGAATAGGTTTCTGGCTATTTGCTTATTTGTGTATTCTTTGAGCTATGAAAACCCACATTTAGTTTGATTATCCCCTTAGGGCAAACTTGCTTTGAAAATGGGTACATTCGAATGCAATTTGGCAAAGTCAGAGCTGTCCTTTACCATTTCTTCAAAATTCTGGTTCCCCACCATGTCTCTGACATGTGAAGAAAGGGACTCCAAGTATATCTTTTATTCATTTTTGTATATCAGTACACATCAAGTCATTGTCAAATCATGCTATTTCTTTCTCCAACAACATACAGTGGAATTTGCTTATTGTTCTTATTAAACCAAGCTAGAGCTAGTTTTCTAAAAAGTCAAAAAAACAGAATGGGCTGCTGATGTGATGTTACTAATTATTCGGGGTATCAAGTGTGGATGGAATCATGGTAGTAATGAAAGAAAATAAGGATCTATGCTAGGGACAAGGGGTAGACACTGTCAAAGTTAATGAATATCCTAAGTGCTCCTTGCACTAAGAATAATACAAAAAGTTTGAAGTTATGGAGATACAAGATAAATATGGAGACAAGAATGTGAAGACAGAAACATGAGAAAAACAGAACAAAAGGAAAAACAAATATAAAGAAACAAGACATAAAATTGATCTGAGGTTAGATATTTATTGAGGTATGGAGCTAGAGAAAGCATATTATACCTAAAATCAGAAGACAAGCTCTATTCAAAGTTCTGAAACTAATTATAATATCAGGCAAGTGTAAGGTAAATGGAATATAAGATCTTCCTCTTCCATTGATAAGCCCATATGACCATTTGTCCCCTTTTTTCCTGGAACAGGGGCTGTGTTCCCAGGTCTAAAGATATACAGGTATTTCAATCACAGATGTCTTCCTGCTTTGAGCCCTGGCTCAGCTCACAGCTGTGATACATCCTGAGTCACAAAGAGTTCATTGGGGGAGGAACTTGCCTAAGGAGGAGCTTGCTTAGAGAGAGGCTTGTTCACTGGGAGGCTTTCTTGTAGGAAGGCTTTCACACTTTTTGGTACTAAGCTAATTAGGCACTGAGTCGGGAGCATTGTGATGACTGCTGGCTCTGAGTCTATTAGCCAAAAGTGTATATATATATTCTGAGGTGAGATTTTGCTTTGGGGGTTCACTCAGGAGAAGGACCTTTTGATTCACTGGACGAGACTCTGAGTAGCTGTTTGTTAAATGCCCCCCTACTACTCAGATGTTGGTGCTCCCCCAATCTGGTGGTGTATGTATAATTACTTTGTTCAGACAGTTGGAGCCCTGTCTGTTGAATCTCTGTGCTTTTATTTTTTGTTGTTGAATTTGTTGAATTTCTCTGCTTGTATTTTTATTTATCTGTAATTAAAGTAAGATTGTTGACTCCCTTAAAGTTGCCTTTCCTTTAGGAAAGCAGATCAAAGATCCTGTGCTAGCAGGCCATCCTGGGTGAGCTAGGGTCATTCTGTCACTGTGAAGTCATTATCTGTCACTTACCAGGAGTCACTAGAAGTAGGAGCTCACCATAGCTAAGGCTCATCCTGAAGATCTCAAAACCTCAAAGGCTTCTGTAGTCCAAATATATCTGAACAGAAACTCTCCTGGCAACATATCCAACGAGTAGTCAACTAGCCACTACATGAAGCCACTTAGTGAAGAAGAATGAACTACATTTCCAAGGCAACCCATTCTATTTTTTGATCTCTAATTATTAGAAAAAATTTTCTTACAACAAACCAACATATGCTTCTCCACAACTTCCAAAGGTTAGAACTATTCCAGTTCTACAATCTGGAACCAAGCAGAACAAGTCTACTCTTGATTGCATATGACTGCCTTTCAAATCCATGATGATAGCTACTATTCCTGCCCCCACCACCCAGTTTTTTCTTCTCCTGGGTAAACGTCCTCAGTTCCTTCAACCAGTAACCAGTACTAGAATGGGAAGCTCTCCAATCCTCTTGTTACACTGGTTCCTTAGAACAGAAAATTACTTTCTAGATATGCTCTGTCTTGGCCTTGTTCTGACCATTACACCTCTCTCTTCATACCAAACTTGCATGCAGTTCATTAAAACTTCCCAATCTTTTAGAGTACTATTGTCTAAGCCTACCTCCAACTTGTACTCAGGCTGTTAACTTTTTTGATCAAGAATGGGAGGAATAAAACACAGCGCTTGCTCGCTCTCTCTCTCTCTCTCTCTCCCCGCCCCCCTCTGTTTCTCTCTGTCTCTGTCTCTGTCTCTCTCTCTCTCACACACACAACACACACACACACACACACACACACACACACACACACCCTCTCTCAAAAGTCCATGAGTGCACCCTGCTCCCTGGAATGACAAACCAGTAACTTTTTGCTCAAGAGCTCAACTATTTTGACCTGCTAATTTGGGTTTTACTGCCCTCTAGCTTTGAATTTAAATTGTTGCTTCTTCCAGATAGATCCAATTAATGCACCTTTTCTCACTATGCTATTAAGATATGGAGACATACTGGTTTATCTCAAAATATATTTATTGCCTTTGGCAGCTATTACAAAAGGTGGTGTTCTGGAGTTATAGGTAATTCGGTATATGTAATTTGGAATCAAAAGATCAGGGTTTGAATTTCACATCTGCTATACTTTCCAGCTATATGACCATTAGCAAATGACTCAACTATTCAGACCATAACTGTCCTAAAGCTGTAAAATAGAAATATTTACAATATCTATGTCACAGGATAATTATGAAGAAAAAGCTATACAAACCTTTAAGTGCTTTGTAAGGTATTCAGAGCACACTACATGAGAAGTATTCACACCCCCATCCACAGTTGTCTACTAGAAATAGCCACAGAATTAATGTGGTTATCCCACCATCTTCAAGCTCACATATGGAAGCAAGTGTCTAAAAAGGTACCTAGTTTAGGGCTCTCAAGTGGGGAAGAAGGAAGGAATCAGTAACAGCTGCAAAGGCAATAGAGATTCAGGGTTAAATCCTTCATCATAAGTAATGGGTTAGGGTTAGAGGTCTAACCCTAATATCCAATTCTACCCTAACCCTAATTCCTCCAAAGATGGAAAAATTCATCCCTGGAATCTATTACCATATAGATGACTATGTAACTGGCCTACCAGGAGTCAATGAGAAAGGTCAAGCTTAGAATAGCCACTAAAGGATTGTCATATCAAAATCAAGCTATCAAGAGGTTTAAAAACAGTACGCTATTCAAGTGTTGGGGTTAAAAAAATAGAAGGAAAGAAGTAGCAGCAATACTTAGTCAAAAGGAGGCCATCATGATTTTGAAAAGGAAATACCTCTAAATCTGACACTGTAATTGATTTGTCCCTGAATGGGCCATAATATTTACTGAGAAAAGAAGTTCTTATCCCTTGTAAAAAGATGTTTACAGAAGTTTCCTTTAGATGCTACATAGCACTCTGGAAATGCATCAAAGGAGACAAAAAGTTTCTTAGTGTATTCTAATGTCCTTTCTCTTCTCATCAAAGAAAATACAGGAGGGCTTTTTAAGTTTATGAGAGGTAAAGGGAGTTCCAGGGGAAATCTGATGCATTCCTTGGGAAATTTATGTGAGAATCCCTCCTGACAAGTAAGATTTCTATCACCTGAGCACAAGATAATTATGCCTTCGTAGATAGAAAGGTCACAAACCAACTAGGGAGGCTTATGTGGCATCCCAAGAAACTTCCAACTTTCAAGATCCTAATAGTACAGAAGGATACAACACAAGGCTGACAAAACTAACAAGTCTTCAAGGTTAGGTCTATCCTCCGCAATTTTCTCTATTGGAAAAGTTTCATGAAAAGTAATGCATTACATATAAGTTCAATTCCAGGTTAAGGCAAATGAGCTCCCTGATTTCTAAAGCTTGGAGGATACAATCTATTCCCCCTATAATTCAGGGACAATATAGACCTATGTCCAATGGCTCAAAGTATTTGAAGCACCATTATACTAACTACTCTACAACTAACCTACTCATACACAAAAGTATATTTATTTAATAACAGCTAGCACTCATATGGTGTTATAAAGTTTGAAAAGCATTTTACAAATATTTCATCATTTTATAATCACAATTTGTAAGCCAGTTGCTATTTTTATTCCCATTATACAGATGAGGAAAACTGAGGCTGAGAGAGGTTGAGTGACTCTTCCAGGTAACACAGCTAATAAATGTCTAAGACAGGGTTTGAACTTGGGTCTTTCTATCTAGCACTCATCTACTACATCACCTACCTGAATAAGTATTTTTTTGAAGGGCCTATTCTATTCAGAGCATTATACTACACACTAGGGGAAATACAAAGTGAATAAGATATAATACTTACCCTTAAGGACCAAGCAATCTATAGGAAGATCAGATACTAATACAAATAGGTAAAATATAAAATATTACATGATATACATTAGAGAATTACAAATCAAAGTGTGAAATGAGATGAGCTCCAAAAGTTTTAGGTATGGTTACCAATTCAGAAGATTAGGAAAGACTTGATGGTAGAAGACTTTTCAGAATCATCAAAGTCTCTATACAAAGGAAAGAGTGGGTGTCTGGTGGTAAGTGGGAAGGTGAGATGGCCAGAGCACTTTGGCAGCCATGTGAAAAACAGACTAGAGCAGAGAGATTTGAGGCAGGGAGAATATTTAGAAGGCTACTGTAATACTCTAAGCAAAAGGTGCTGATGGGGAAGTCACTTAACCTCTGTTTGCCCAAGTTTGCTCATCTGTAAAATGAAGCTAATAATCACACTTACCTTGCATCATTGTTGTGAGGATCAAATAAAAGCACCTGGCATGGTGCCTGGCACATAGCAGGTGTGACATAATTTTTTTATTTCCCTGATGACGTTAAAAGAAGAATAGAACGAGTAGGAAAGAAGAATGCAGTAGGAGAGAAGAGACAGGAAGGCTGAGGAAAATGACCTCACATAAGCAGAGTACACAAGCAGATATCTACTCAAAAAAAAAGGAGGGAATAAGGGGAGCAGCTAGCAACTGACCCTCTGTCTCTTCTGAACTGGTCAAAGGGGGAAAGAATATACACTCACCGAGCTGGGTACAGAAATAATATTTCTTTCAATAGGGAAATAAGAGGGAAGAATGAGGAATTTGTGGGAGAAGAGGTTAAGGGAATTCTAAGCAAAACAAATTCTAACTAAGAATACACAAGAAAACATATCTTTTTTTGAGGTGGCAAAAGAATGGGAATCTGAAGAGGTGCTCAGAAATGGGAGAACAGCTAAACAAGTTACAGTATATATATACTATAAGATACTACTATTCTGCAAGAAATTATAAAAAGGATGGCTTAAGAGAAACCAAGGAAACCTTTTAGGAATTGACACACAGAGAGAACTAGGAAAATGATAAAATGGCAGCTATGTTATAAAGATATAAACTTTGAAAGAATTAGGAACTCTTACTGTAATAACTAATCATGATTCCAGAGGATTAATGATGAAACATGCTACCTACCTCCTAACAAAAGGGTGAAAGGACTCAATAGAAAATGAGTCAGGTATTTTTTTTTGGACATGGGCAGCGCAGAAATTTGTTTCACTTAACTACATTGTTTGTTAACAGCTTTTTTTTTTCTTTCATTCTTAATTGGGGGGGCGGGGAATAAGAGTGGGTGAGAAAAAGATTTTTGCTGACTGAAAAAATTTGTACTTTAAAAAAATATAGATGGAAAAATGAAGTCTGACACTATTAGGAAAAATTTTTATGTGATAATCCCTACTGAAAATTGACTAATAAGGTCAATTTTGTTCATGTAAGATAATACCTTTAAAAAATCTCCTATTTTAAAAAGTATTCTGCCTGGATCTCATTCAAATATTTCAATAAGGGTAAATTTTGATTTAGCCACAGACCAAACTTAAACCCTTTCAGAGAAAGGAATAACTGTAACTATGTGTAATACAAAAGATGACTGTTCAAGATGCAATTTACCCCACATTTAATGATGCTTGAGAAAAAAAAAATAAAGCATTTTAACAAGAAAAATGTGATGTAAAAGTCTATCAAATGTAAACAGTAACGGGAGAAAATTTGGACATCAGAAAACATATTCTGATAATCCTATTTAATTTCATTTGAATTTAATTTTAAAATTACACACATGCACACACATCTTCACTTGACCCTGCTTTCCCCTCTCCTTTCTTTCCCCTCTTCTCTCTTTCAATCTCCTAGGAAAAGGCATCTATACTCAACCTCGCTTCTCGCTCATTTCTTAACTCCTTGCAATCCAGCTTATTTCCTACTACTTGTTAAGACTGCTTTTTAGTGCTAATGCTAATTTTCTCATCCTTCTTGACATCTCTGCAGCATCTGACACTACCAACAACCTCCTCCCTTTCTATAAATCTTTTCCTATATCATTAGTCATGTCCTACATCCTAGCTACCACACTAACTGCAGGGTGTTACCCTGAGCTTTGTCATGGGCCCTGCACTGTCCCATTCTACATTCTCTCCCTTGGTGGTCTCAACAGCTATAAAGCCTCAATTATTATTTCAATGGAGATGACTACCAAATCTATATATCCAGCCCTCATCTTTCTCCTGGGCTCCAATCCCACATTTGTAGTTCCCATAGGCACCTCAAATTCACCATGTCTGAAACAAACTAATCTTTCCTCAAAAGTCCACACACTTCTCTTTGCAACATCATAAGAAATAGCTTGGGACTAAGGAAAAGGGATTTGGGGTAGATAAGGTATGCATGGGCAAGGGTAACATCTTCTAAACTAGGGTATTCTTCCCCCCCCCCCCGCCCCAACTTAATAGTATTTTATTTTTTCCAATTACATGCAATGCTGGTTTTCAACATTCACTTTTGTAAGATTTTGAGTTCCAATTTTTTTCTTCTTCCTTCCTTCCCTCTCTCCACTCCCCAAGACAACAAGCAATCTGATATAGGTTATACTTGTACAATCATATTAAACATATTTCCAAATTAGTCATGTTGTGAAAGAAGAATCAGAACAACAGGGAAAAACCATGAGAAAGAAGAAACAAAAAACAAAAAGGGAAAATAGTATGCGCTTTGATCTGCATTCAGATTCCACAGTTCTTTCTCTGGATATGGACAGCATTTTCCATTATCAGTCTTTTGGAATTATCTTAGATCACTGCGTTGCTGAGAACAGCTAAGCCTATCATAGTTGATCACTATACAATGTTGCTGTTACTGTGTAAAACTGTTGCTTTATAATTGCTCGCCTTTTCTGCTTCTCTTTTGTTTTTGTTTTGGGGGTTTTGTTTTTTTGGTTTTTTTTTTTTTGGTTCTGTTTCTTCTTTCTCATGATTCATTCCATTGGTCAAAATTCTTCTCCACAACTTGACTAGTGTATAAATTAATTCAATGCGAAGCTATACATGATAGTTATATGAGACTTCATGCCGTCTTGGGGAGGGAGGGGGAAGGGAGGGGAGAAAAACTGGAACTCAAAACTATGTAGAACCGTGTGTGGTAAACTAAAAATAAAGAAATTTATAAAAAAAAATAATAGTTTTAGATCTGGCACAGCTAGTTCACCTTCCTTTACATTTTTCCCCATTAGTTACTCTAATATTCTTGACCTTTTCTAAACTAGGGTATTCTTAACCTGAAGTCCACAAACTGACTTTTTGTTAGTATTTTGATTACTGCATTTCAATAACTGGTTTCCTTTCTAATTTTATTTATTTTATACATTTAAAAATATTATTTTGAGAAAGAATCCATAGGCTTCACCTAAATGTCAAAGGGGTCCAAGACATAAAAAAGGATAAAAACCCCTATTCTAAACTGACTGTTGTCTATTCTCCCTTAATTTCTCTTCAAATGCTTAAATTTTAGGGAAACAATTGTCTGCATATATAATAAGCTTTCAAATATTTTAAAGCTTATTTTTCTTACTTAAAAAAACCTAATTGGCTTCTCTAGAAACAAATATTTTAATATTTGAGTCTCTGGTTTTAATACCTGCTTAGTGTTTCAGACTTTTACGCTTACTCCAGGCTAGGTTTTTATGGTTTTGACTGATTTTAGCCAAATCTACTATACTGGGAGAGTAAAGCAGCACATCCTAAGTGCAATTTGTGGCACTATCATATTTAAACAATATGGCACCTAGTAAAAGTTTCTTCTATAGCATGAAAGGATTTATACACTCTGATGCAAAATGAAGTAATCAGATCCAAGAAAACAATATTCACTAACTACACTAATGTAAAGACCAAGCACAAAACAACAGAAGATGAATGGTACAAAAAATTACGAACTATAGTTTGATCCTACTAGAAGAAATAAGACATCTCCCCTTTCCCACTCCTTTGCAGAAGTAGAGATTTCCCCAGTTGTGAATTGCATATAACATCAGATTTTTGTCAATGAATTGATCAGTTTTACTGAATTTATATTCTTTTTTTCCTCTTTTTTCATTTTAATTCTTTGTTGTAAAGGATGGCTCTCAAAGAAGACAGAAGGGGACAGACACAGAGGAAAATCTGGGTGATGTAAAAACCAAAGATAGCTAAAAATCTAAGATATATCTCTATATGAAATATCTAAAAATAAAAAGCTTCTGTACAGGTCTCTAACTTTTATCATATTTCAGTGAAATCTGTCATAAGGAAGTTACTGAGGGAAAATATGAAAATAAATTAAACTGCAATCATTTTTCAATTAATCAAACTTTTAATTATTTTTAAAAGTAGTTTTATTTATAAAGTACAATAATGTATTAATTTTTAGATGATGTCCACTCATATATCCTTTAGTTAGGTCTGCAAAGACAAAGGTTGGGAGCATATCATGGAAAATTATCCCACTATTTGTTCCTATTCTCCAATCACTGGACAATTTGGCAAACTGCACTGGGAGTAGGAACTGATGGCTAAAATGAGATAAGAAATAAGGCTCTTATTGTAATCTTTCTGAATTTAACTAGAGTGATCATATAATTGAAATGACAAAGAGTAACAAGCAGCAATCAAGTCATGACATAATAATTCTAGGACTAAAATAAGCCTGGAGAAATACTTGCTGAATTCTGATCTGCCCTTAAAGCAAGAAGAAAGCTTATTTTCCAAAGAATGGGCTCCAGAGAATTACTATCTCCCAATTGACACCATCATCAGTCCTCTCAGAGGAGCAGAAATAGGATTAGGAAACTCAGGATTTATTTAAGATCTACTTTTTGCAACACTGAGTATACTCAAGTATTTTTTTTTAAATAGTATTTTATGAAACTCAACACTTCAGTTTTGAAATTATGCCACTATGCAATGTTAAGTGCCAACTTCTTGAAAAATAAGTTTTAATATGTGCATAGTGGGCAAATCTACTAAATTATAACTTCCAATAAGAAGGAAATATATATACCTTGCTTAACTGCAATTAATATGGTTCTGCAGAACCTTTCTTTACCACCCCAACCACAACCCAAGTCAAATTTCTTTGTCTTAATGCTTCTACAGGACTTACTCCTTTCTACACATTTATCTAGCAATTAATCAAGTACTACTGCTTTGTTTCTTCTCTCCTATTAAGGTTATAAACTATTAACATATTCAGTGAATTACCTTTTCACATCTCTATGGTGCACTAACCATTCATACTCCTTTGTATCTCTTGAAATAGTCAACACAACGTCTTTATGTAGTTGGCATGCATTTTAAAATTTGATGACAGAATATTTGTTTTAACTTGGATTCCCTAAGTACCAAATTTCTTTTCTAGTTTAACTGTTGTAAACCCTTAATAAATGTTTGTTGAATGTATTAAGAAAAAGAACCACCAGAGGAAAATTCCCAGCAAGCCTTGAAGACAGGACAAGCCATGCGCTGGTTAAGAGCAGGACAATTTAGTTTAAGCATAGCCAGGGATTCTTAACCATTTTCCTGTCATGGACCTCCCCACCTGAAGCATATGGACCTCTTCTCAGAATAATGTTTTAAATGCACAAAATAAAACACACAGGTTTACAAAGAAAATCAGCTATATTGAAATACAGTTATAATTTTTTTTTTAAATTCCCAGACCCCCTTAGCATACAGACACCAGTTTAGGAACCCCTAGCTTTGAGTATATGGAAGGGAATAGAGTGTGATAAAGAGCTATAATCTTCCTTTGTGTGTGAGGAAGATTAATTAAGAAGTAGCAAAAATTAGAAAGGTTACTACAATAGATGGCAGCAAGACTTTATGTGATATAAGTTAGAAGAGGATGGATGAGAACTATTTTTCGAGGAGACTCAACAAGAACACCCTCTCTTCCTTGATCCAAATTCTACTTATCCATCTAGATCCAATTCAAGACCCATCTTATCAACAAAGCTTTACTTAACCAAGCTTACCCACAACCACTTCTCACTTTTCGAAATTATTTTTGCACTTCTCCATCACAATACTTACCTGAATTTCACCTAAAATCTTACATAGTCAACAGATTGCAAGTACCATTTGTATCTCCCACAGCAACTATCACAGTATTGACATATTAGATGTTCAATAAATTTATTATGAATTGGAATTAAAACATAGAATTTGGGGCAAAAAGAACTCAGATCATCTAACCCAAACTCCACATTTTTTAACTGGGGGAGAAAAAGCCTGGAAAGAGGATTAGATGATTTCAAGATCCATGGGGTTTTCTGGCCACACACCAAATGATTATAAATTTTTTTTCTTTTTTAAATTGGGGTCTTAAGGAAAATGAGGAAATTAAGTTTAGAGACTCACAGAATATCAGAGAAACATAGAGGTCATCCACATCCACCCCACACCTGCATAAGAACCCCCTCTAGAATAGCTGAAATAAATGGAAATCTAGTCTCTGGTGAAAAACTTCATCAACAGGAGACTCCACTATGTTCCAAGATATCTCATTTTCCTTTTGAACAGTTCTCACCACTAAGATCTTTTTATTGCATCAAGCCAAAATCTGCCTCTATAATTTTTACCCATTTCTTCCTAGTTGTACCATCAGAGGCCAAGAAAAACCAAGTCTAATATTTCCACATGAGGACCTCCAAAGATTAAAAAATAACAAGAAACTTCCCCTTCATATATTCATCCCAATCATCTTTCCTTCAGACTAAATATTCCCAGGCCCTTCAAATGATGTATGATATGGTCTTGGTAATGCTCCAGACTGTCAACATGGTTTTGAAACTGTGACATAAAACTATAAACAATACTTCAGGTATAGTCAGATCAGAGAAAACTATAGCAGAAATATCACCTTCAGCTGCCATATCACATTGCTGAGGATGAGATAAAAAAGTACACAGCAAGTATCTGTAGAAACACTTGAGAAATCTGATTGATGTAGAGAGGAAAAGGGAGTGAGCAGGGGTAATCCACTGACTGACTAAACAGAAAAAAAAATGAGGTGGGAGGGAGCAAAAGTAGTGAATATGTTGTGTTCTTTGTTGAGTTCCTATAATTATCTTTTTAAAAAAATGTTTTAAATTAGCAGAACCAGAACTCATGGAACCTATGATTTCTGTCTTTGCCTTGAAGGGCTAATTGTGGTACTGCAAGTCTGCTGCAGTATGATGCAATGGAAATGAACACTGGACCTTAACTTCAGTCCCAATTCCAACCCATATTAGCTGTGTGACCTTCAGCAGTCCACAATAAATTTCTTCTATAAAATGGAGAGAAAAAACTACCTAACCCAGGGCATGCCCTAAGGATCAAAGGAAATAATGCATGTAAAGCACTCCCTCTACAAATGCAAATTGCTATTGTTGCTAAAATGGGTAGAATAACCTAACTATAAAATATTGGTTATTAATGGCATTTATAAAGTCCTAGAAGTCTGAGGAGGAAAGCTCACCTTATATAATCTCGATAAAATACAGATCAGAAATTTCAGTAATGCTTCAAAAGATAAATGTTACTTGCATCTCTAATTAAAGTCTAAGGAGCCACACACATTGAACTTAAAATAACTTTTTCAGTTTCATAACCTTTGTAAAGTTTGGGAGCCTTATAGAGGCCTCAACAATTCAATTAAGATTTCACAAGTCTTTTAGAAACCCCATTAATTCAGTAAGGAAAAGAGTGCACAAGCCACACCCAATTTACATCTCTACTTCGAAAGGCACCATTGTAGCTCTGTAAATTTACTTAGCAAAATGGTCGGGATAAATGAGAAATCCTGAGAGTTAGGAACCAGATAAGGTAAAGTACCATTTCTGAAATTCCTCATTCAAGTGAATTATATTATAAAAACAAACACTGCTAACTCTACATTTTAAATAAATTCATATTCTATTAGAAATATTTCTATTTGAAATATTTAAATTCAAATCAGTTAAAAGAAACTAAAGAACAAAGATTTCAATTTTTCAAATGCTAAAACCTTGATGATTTAAGGCTGCCATACCAAAAAAATAGAAAAGCAGCATGACTTAATTTTAGCACCTACCATCTTAATCAACAAAAATGAAGTTTAGCTAGGTTTTTTCAGCAATAATTTGATGTAAGGCACATGTAATTGATTACAACAGAAAAAATCCATACCATTTTTAAAGGTAGTGAAAATGAACGTCTGGGAATTGTGAGTTTTGAGACACAGTGAAAGAAATAAGATTTATACAATTCTATAGAGGCCAATTAAAAAGCAGGCAAAACAATACCAGTGCTGAGGCGCTATAAATCATCTTTAGACCAGCAAACAAGATTCTCATTTCTCTGCTCTACTTCTAGTGCAGATTTTAGGTGAAAATTTCTCTTAGGATTTCTCTTGTCTAAAACAGATCTCTAGGGAACCAACATGTAGGGAAGTGTTGTGATCATTTTATGATGCAAGAGAGAAGTCTCTCAAGTAGTCATTTTGAAGAAGAAAAAAAAAACACTGCCTCAATTGTGATTGAAAATATATTACCTCTTTCCAATAAATTTTTAAAAAGTATTTACTGTATAATGGCTGCAACAATCATTTCATGTTTCATTTTCTTTTCTTTATTTTATGCTGTTTCTCTGAATATATATTCAGAGTATATAAGAACTCAACCATTTTGATAACTTTAAGGGTAATAATTTGTACACATTATTTCACTTCAATTTCATATGTTTATAGGCTTTATATGTTATAACCTGAAAGGCATCTAGGAGGTTGATCAACTAGTTCACTCATTTTAAACATGAAGAAACAAAGGCCTAGAGGGGTGGAGAAACTTGTCAAGGGAGTAGCCTTGGAGTTCAAACCCAGGTGATACGATTTTAGAATCAAAGAACTAGAGCTAAAAGGACTCCACATGTCCCCTAATTCCAGTATGTAAAATGATTATGGATGAACTTGACAGATTTTTCTACCTAGAAGATGATTAGGCTGCATAACCACCTTATTTTACTTCCTTTTTTCCCCATTTTTTCTAGCTTAGTATTTACACTTTGAAAATGGAAGAGGGGAAAATGTGTAAACATTTTGTTCCTGCAATGATAATAAACAAAACATACTAAAATTTCTGGAAAATAATTAAAGAGTCCTCAGAGCAAAAATTGCTTAAAAATATATATTAAATAAAACAAAAAGAGAATCAATGAACCAAATATGCAATTTAAAAATCAGAAATCTAATGACTAAATCCAACAGAAGCATGACAGAAGAAAACTTGAATATTATAGGAGAAATTAATAAACTCAAAACCAGAAAAACTAAAGAATTAAAAGCTGGTTCTTTGAAATAACTAACAAGGTTGATAAATTTTTAGCCAATTCCATTAAAAAGAAAGGGAATAAATAAGAAAACAAAGTGAAATCCCAAAGGAAATTTTTTTTTACTTATCAAAATCTATTAGAGCTATATGACATCAAACTAATTATTTTCAAAAATTGAGGAAAAAAGAAACCAAACTCCTTTTATAAGACAATTATCATTCTAATACCTAAACCAAGGAAGGATAAAGAAAAACAAAAAAAACCCCACATAACTACAGACAAATATAATTAGTTAGTCAATAAACATTTATTATGAACTAAGAATGTGCCAGACACTGCTGAGCACTATGGATACAAAGAAAGGCAAAAATATGATCTATACCCACAAGGAGATCACTTTCTAATGAGGGAAACAACATACAAAAAGTTGTACATACAAGTTCGATGTAGTGTGAATGGAAGGCAATCTCAGAGGGAAGGCACTAGTTCAGTTTTGTTTTGCTGGGGGGGGGGATGTAGGTGGGGAGGGGTTGGTGAGGACTCGAAAAGGCCTCCTGCAGAAGGTAGGATTTGAGCAGAGTTTTAAAGAAGCCAGGAAGACAAAGATCATTCTGGACATGGCAGTTCAAAGTTAGAGTTGAGAGTTGTAATATTGTGTGAGAGAAATAGCAAGGCCAAAGTATATGTGGAATGAATGTTTCAGGAAACTGGAAAGGTAGGAACAAGGCAGGATTGAAGAGCTCTAAATACCAAAAAGAGGAATTTTATATTTGATCCTGGAGATAACAGAGTTACTGGAGTTTATTGGTGGAGTGGGGTATGTGTGCTTAATGAAAATCATTTTGGCAGCTGAATGAAGGACGTACCCCTAGACCCTGGTGCTCACATCTCTCTTTCTAATGCTCTGGAGACATCAGCTTTGCTCAGGCCTTGACCACAGACCTTCAGGGACAAAAGCCTGCTGGTGGGGCTAAAACCTGTAAGCACTAGTGCTGCAAAGTTCTGAAAAGCTGGGGGGGGGGGGGGGGCAGGAACAGATTCTGAAGTGGCGATTCTGGGCCAGAAAACTAAGGAAAAGAGGGAGTAAGGCAGGATAGGATACTCCTTCCCACTCCCACTCCACCCCTGCTGTACTTCATCAAAACTGAAGGAAAGAACACAGTACTTAGTTGGGGCAGAGACCTAGGCTAGTGAATTGCCCAGTGTGAGAGTAGACTTTGAGACCTAGCCCCCACCCCACCCCACCCCCAGGAAACTGCAATTAGAGGGGAGGAGGTCAGGAAGTGAGTGATAAGGAAAATAAGTCAGGAAAAAGAGACTAAAAGCACCAAAGATTTCAAGAAGAAGAAATATCAACAGATAAATCAACAGAAAGGAAAAAAATACCCAGTAACAACAAAAGGAAATATGGTATCTACAAACAAATACTGCAAAATATAGGAAAATGATTCAACACTTGATGAGACAGAGGACCTTTTGGAAGGCAAGGAGAACACGGAACTATAAACACTCTGTTCCTGAGTGGTTTAAAAGAGAAATGAGAATTATGAGAGCAGAATTTATGTTTCACACAGGAAAAATAATGAATAGAAAAACTTGAATTTGCAATGGCAAGCTTCACCAAAGAAACAAAAGAGAGAATAATATATTGGGAATGCAAATATACAGAAGTAAAGGATAACTCTGAAGAAGTGCTCGTTTTTGGCACTTCTTCAAAGAAAATATGGTCACTATGCAAGTAAAATATACTGAACTTGAAGACAGATTTTGTAGAGACAACCTAAAGAACACTTCTTCCCAGAAGAACACAAGACAAAAATCCTTAACACTGTAACAAAAGAAATAACAGAATAGAATTGCCCAGAACTTCTAAACATAGAAAATAAAATTCCAATTGAAAGAATTCAGATTGCCTCCAGGAAAAAAACCCAAGACTGCAAACTCCAAGACATGCAGTAGTTAGATTTAACAATTCACTTCAGAAACAAAAAGTTCATTGGAAAAAGATGATCAAATACAAAGGAAAGGACATTCAATTAATGTAAGACTTCTTAGAAAAAGGAGGGAGAAAGGAATGTGTCCTGAAAAGCAATGGAGCTCAGGATCCAGCCCAAGGTGACCTATCCTGCAAATCTGAGCTTAACCATACAGGATAAAAGTCAGATGTATGTTCTATAATAAGGAAGAATTTGAAATTTTTAGAAGAAAAGACCAAAACTGAAGAGATTATTGGCCCCTCAAGCACCCCAAACAGCAGAAATGCAGCAGACAAGGACAATAACAGAAACAGTAAAAAGAGAAACTAAAGTACACAAGGAGACAGGAATGAAGGCAGAAATCTAGTAGAAGTAACCGTGAAGAGGCAGACAGCAGCACTGTGCCAAAAAGTGAATGCTTCTTTTAGGGAATTACAAGATGAGAGGGTTCATAAAGCAGGGGGCAGGGGGAGGGGAGGGAGGTTGGGTGTGTGTAAACATAAACAGATAAATCAACAGGGAAAATATTAACAACAGAAGGCATTGTGGCCTCCAGATCTAGTAAATTACTTCAAGCATCTATGAATAAATACTGAAAAACAAAGGAAAATGATCCAACGATTGATGAGACAGAGGACCCTGGGGAACACAAGGAGAACATGAAACCACAACACACTCTTCTTGACTATTTCAAAAGAGAAATGAGAATTATGAGAACAGAAGTCATGTTTTGCACCGCAAAAATAATGGGCAGAAAAGAAAAATTGGAATCTGTAATGGCCAAGTCTCACCAAAGAAACAAAAGAGAAAACAATAGATTGGGAATGAATGTATAAAGAAGTAAGACAATCTAGAAAAATAAAAGCAAAAAACAACATCTTTAAAAATATGGTCATCATCCAAGCAAAACAAAGCTGAACTCCAATACAAGATGCAAAGAGACAACATAAGGATTGGAGATCTCCTGGCAAAAGATGACAAGACAAAAAGCCTTAACACCATAATGCAGGAAATAATAAAAAATAACTGTCCAGAACTCTGAACATAGAAAATGAAATACCAATTAAAAGAATCCACAGATCACCTCCAGGAAAAAACCCAAGGCTGTGAACTCCAAGGTACACAGTGGTTAAACTTAACAATTCAATTCAGAAATAAGTTCTGAGAGTCAGCAGGAGAAAAGACCTTCAAATACAAAGGAATAGCAGAGAAGCAAGTAAGAGATTTCTTTCTCAATGCATGGAAGGAGATAGATGTGAAGGCAGATATCATGCGGAGATAACAGTGAAGAGGCAGGCATGGGGTATTACGGACAGAACCTGGTGACACCTGCCTACAGGCGAATCAATGTTGTTTGTGGGACTACACTACAAGATAGAATGGTAAATGAAAGTGGAGGAGGGAGGATAGAAAACAATGAGTGATGTGCTAGGGTCAAATCAAAGGCTAGCAATGAGGGGAAATGTCTCAGAAATAGAAGAACCTACAGGGGAGTAGGTGAGGAGAAAGGCAGAAGGATTGGAAAAGGGAGGAAAGAGACATAGCTTTGCTGGTGAGAGGGGAAGTTAATTAATGAATACTCCTATGGGTGGAGATCTTCTGTGAAGGGGGATAAGGACCATATTCTAGGTGTGGCTAGATGATCTGGTGCTTGTTAAGTGTTAGTCCTACCCTGGGATGCCAAGGAGCTGAAATTCCTAGGGGCAAACAGCACCTGGAGGAATGGGAGATTATGGATCTGAGGAAAAGATTTGGAGCCAAATGTAGGGGAAAAAATGGTAACCAAGGAGGTATAGATCAATGGTCAGCTACGTAATTAAGCACGTGGTAGGCGGTGAGTCCTATCACGGACAGCATTCACTCTGACACCTGTAATAACTGACACTGAATGAGGCACAATGAAAAAGGGGGATCCACAGAGCAGTTCTACAAGACAAAGGCAGAAACTACCTAGAGAGGAGAGCCTAGAATGGATACCTTGGAAGTCTTGATTGCATGAGGAATGCAGAGAATAGAGAGAGATGAAATAATTCTAGAGGTCATGAATCAGAGAATGAGGGACTAGAGTACACAAAAAGTGAGGATGGATAATGACAAAAGGGAGAGTTCTCTAGAGAGGGGAAGAAAAGTAAAATTTTTGTGGGAATTTATTTTTGCTTGATTATACATGTTTACAATGAGGACTTTGTTTTACATATTTTTTAATTTGTTGTTCACTAAGGGAAGGGTAATGGAAATGAAAGATTATAAATGCATGTAAAAATAAGTTGAAAAAAATTTTTTGAATGAAGTCAACCAGCTGGTCCTACCAGACTATTCAAAGGAGCAGGTGGCATAATGGATAAAGTGTGTGAGCTGGAGTCAAAGAGACTTGAGTTTGAATCCTTCCTCAGACACTTAATAATGTGTGATCCTGGACAAGTTGCTTAATCTCTCTCATTTATTATGAAAATAAAAACTAATAAGCAGGACCAGCTAAAGGGGAAGAGAGGAGGGTTGAATATACATGATTATGAGAGGAAGAAAAAAAAGGGGAAGGAGGGAATTATATAACCAGAAAAATACAGATAAGGGAATTAAGCGAAACTCCAAAGGAAACGGGGTAACATGGGGTTGAGGGAAAGAGATCCAGTGGGAATAGGACCACCTTAAAAAAAATTAACCTAAAGTAATTGAAGACATATAGTATTGTGTTTGCAGGAGAAGGAAAAAAAATCATAAGTTGAAAAAACCCAGTATTAGAGACAAATGGAGGAAAATATAAACATAACTTCCATAACTTTAAATGTGAATGGATCATTAAATAATCCACTAAAATAAAAAAATAGTCAAAGGGATGGGAGGAGGAAGTATAGTTTATGTACAAACAAAAGATAATTTATCATGATGCTCAGCAATCTTTATTAAATTGGATAATCTCATCCTAATTTACAAAAAAATAGACATTCTACAAAAGCAAAGAACTCAATAGCTGAGTTACCTGGAATCCAGATTTCCTAATATATTTTCCTTCCCTTATCAATTCTTTGAATTCCTAAAAAGTGACAAAAAGCAAAAACTTTTTTATCTAATGACAGAAAAAGATTCCATATAAAAATATATGTCAGTGTATATGTTCCAGACCTCTCTGTAGCTTTTAACACTGTTAACTGGCCTTTCCTCCTAGATACTCTCTCTTCTCTGGGTTTTCCCAACGCTACTCTTAGTTCTTTTCTTACCAATCTGTATATGCCTTTAACTCTTTTCCTGAGTCATCATTAATATCATACCTTCTATCTCTTGGTACACACCTAGATGCTGTCCTAGACTCTCCTTTTTCCACATACTATCACTTGGTGACCTGATCAGTTTCCATTGGTTCATTTTTCATCTTTATCCAAATGATTTCTATCCACACATCTTGCCATAGGGTCTCATGATCTCCATCTTCAAATCACCAACAGGCTACTGGACATTTCAAACTAATCTTTGTAGTCACCTCAAATTCAATATATCCAAAGCAGAATTCATTATCTTGCCACCAATCCTCCCAAAACTCACCCCTCTTCTAAACTTCCCCTTTCTTTTAAGGACACTATAGTCCTTCCAGGAACTCAGACACACAAAGTCAGTATCATCCTCACCTCTTTCCTTGAATTCATCACATACATTCCATAGTTACCAAATCTTGTTTCTACCACCTTAGTGTCTCTTGCACCATTCCTTTTCTCTATAGTCTCAATACCACCACCCTTATCCAGGCAATCTTACCTGAACTATTGCAGTTGACTCCTAATTGGTCACCCCTGCCTCAAGTCTCAACCTACTAAAATCCATCCTCCATATAAATTCCAAAGTGGTTTTCCTAAAATACAAGCCTGGCAATGTAACACCCCTACTCAATAAACTCCAGCAACAATCACTTCTAGGAAGACAGATGGAGAATAGATAGAGAGAGAGATAGAGAGATAGACAGACAGATAGACAGAAAGAGACGGAACTCCTGTTTAGCATTTAAAGACCTTTGCAATCTGATTTTCCACATTTAATATGCAATATTTTCCATTCATGCACTCTCTATATTCCAGCCAAACTGCATTTAATGCTGTTCCTTATAGGTGACACACCATCTCCCACATCCCCACACCTCTGCAGTGGCTTTCCCATGTCTGGAATACAGTTCTTCTTTAACCTTTTCTTCTCGGAATCTTTAGTTTCCTTCAATACCAAACTCATTAAGTCTTCCTGACTACAGCTCAGGCAATCTATCCATTGTGCCACATACTTCTTCGAATACCTGCTAGGTGCAAAAATTTTTTAACTTATTTTTACATGCATTTATAATCTGTTACTACCACTACTCTTCCCCCATTGAACAATAATTTTTTAAAAAAGATGCAAAATAAAACCCTTGTTATGAACTTGCATAATCAAGCAAAAACAAGCCCCCACACTGGCCATTTCCAAAAATATGTATCTCCCTTTTTATTTTACATTCATCACCTATTGCCTCTCTGGCAGGAGATGAATGGCTTATTTTCATCATCAGTCTTCTAGACCCATGGCTTTTCATTTCACCAAATCACAGTTCTAAGTCTTTAAGTTGTTTTTCACTATAATGTTGATATCATTATATATATTATTCTCCTAGTTCTGTTGACTTTACTCCATATCATTTCATAGAAATCTTTCCAGTTGCTTCTAAAACTAACCATTTTGTTATTTTTTATGGAACAATAATATACCATAATTGGTTTATCTGTTTCCCAATAGAAGGACAGGGCCCTAGTTTCTAATGTTTATACATTGAGATTCTTTACCTGTCTTTGAGGTATAATAGTATGGCTGGGTAAAAGGCTATGCACAGTTCAGGAACTTCTGGCTTGTGGTTTCAAGTTACTTTTCAGAATAACTAGAATTCCAGCAACAGTACACTAATGAACCTATTTTCAGCCCCTTTAGCAAATTATCATTTTCCTCTTTTGTAATCTTTGCCAATCCAATAAACATTTATTAAGCACCTACTATGTACCAGGCACTGGGCTAAGCCCTGGGAATACAATTAATAAAAAGACAGTTCCTGCTTCTCAAGGAGTAGCCCACAATCTAATGGGAGGAGACAACACACAGAAGGACACGGGGGTAGGGGGTGAGGAGAATGGAACCAAGGGGCATCTTTTTGGTGGAGTTGAAACCCTGGAGAGCAGCAGGAGAAGACTAAAGTGAACAAATGTCCAGTCTTTGCCTTCTATAAAAGGAAGGCACTAGGAGAAGTTTAGCACTCAACCCTCCAAACAGAAGAAAAAGGAGGCTGAGGGTGCTGGTGTCAGTCAAGGCTTGAGTTAGCAACATGGTGACAAGATTAGAAGTGATGAGCTTAACCTGGGAGGGGCATCTTGTTAAGTGGAGCTAAAAGCAGATAGCCCTCTTTTTGCCTATGGGTATAAAAATGTCCTCACCAGTGAAAGCATACCAGCGCCCACCTCCCCACCCCCCATGACCAGTATCTACAAACCACTCTGGGCTGGAAAAACTGTTCACTGTGCCTTTTTCTTGGCTCTTTGATCAGAATTTAGTCTGTTTCATTTTGTACGCTAGACAATTTATAGCAAAAATGCTTCCTCTCCAACATCTTGGCTCTACTTGAACTCCACACATTCTAACATGGGGGGCGGGAGGGAGGGGGGAGAGAGAGAGACAATGCTTATCACATTAGAACCTGATCATTAAGGGTTTTAAGGGAGAATCTAATAAGACACAAGGCCTTGTAGTGGTTTTGTTATGGTTTGATGATTTTAAAAGCAGACTGGAAAGTGAAAGGAAAAGAAATCCACTAGGGGGAAAAATAGGAAAAATAGGGCTAATAATCAGTGAGCACAAGTAGAAAACTACACAAACAAGGAGGAAGGGATGAAGGGAGCAGATGATACTTCAACTCTCATCTGAACTGATCAACTAAGCACATACACACACACTCCCAAAGAGAATAAAAAACAACAGGAAAACAGGAGGTAGAAAGGAGAGAAGGAAAAGGGAGGAATTAAAAAGAAGAGTAGACTAGTCTTAAGTAAAACAAATTCTAGAGAGAAAGGCTCTCAAAGATTCACACAGATTAAAATTAAGGAGCCAGAGCAATGACAATCCAATGATCAACCATGATTTCTAAAGTCCACAATAAAGCATACTAAGCATCTCACAATAGAGAGGTGATGAGCTCAAGATGAAGAATAAGACATACATTTTTTGACGTGGTTAATGTGAGAATTTCTGTTGCTTATTTGCTTCACTATGCATATATTGTAGTTTTTTTTTCTTTTTTTTCCCCTGAGGGGCAAGGGTAGAAGGAAGAATGTAGGTGGGAAGAGAAAATTAATGCTTGGTAAACAAAGAGTAAAATAAAAGTTACATTTAAAAGAATGCTTCTTTGATAAGTCTCTATAGCTAACCATTTTAACAGACATTATTGTAGTATATGTTGACTCGATGTAGGTTTAATCTGCAATCACTACTATCAGTCAATGTAGAACTAACTATGAAATAAATAAGTTACACTCTACTTCTTTTGAATTTCACAAAATATGTAAATTCTAAGTTAAATAATCTTGGTGTATAAGTTATAAACACCCTATTGTCAATTAAATAACAAGCATTTGTTAATGTGGTGAAGATACAAAGACAAAAATGAAGCAGTTGCAAACCTCAAGTAGTTTATATTCTATTGAAGGGGAAAAATTAAATACAAAATAAATTCAAAGCAGTTTTTTCTGGGGAAGGAGAGGGAACAGGGCAGCTGGCAGCCAGAGGGAGAAATCAAGAAAAGGCCTGATACTGGAGGTAGTTTTGAGGCAAATTTTGAAGAAAGCAAAGGATTCTAAAAGATAATGGTCAGGAGAGAGTGCATTCCAGGTATAGATGACAGCTTTTCCAAAGGAAAGAGGAAATGGAATGTCATGTGTAAGAAACAGTAAGATGGCCAAGTTTAGATAGACTACAGAGTATATGAAGGGAAAATATTACTAAATATAGACAAATAACTCATTTAAAAAGGAGAATGATACAAATTTATTCTTGCTCAAACAGTTAACAAATTTATTTTCTGACACTACAATGAAACAAGTATTTGAATATGAAAAGTTTATGTTTTGGCTACAGGTGAATAAAGAGTTCTCCAATTTAATCAGAGATACAAATTTTGCTAGCCATCTTAACACCTTATTCCTATAAAGGATTTACTGCTATAGCAACAGCTAAAAGTACAAATCATCAATTCTGACCAATGTCTGAAAAGCGATTACCAATGACACCATGTTCTAAAAAATTATGCCTCAAAAGTCTATCCACTATTATTGAGGTCAATATTTTTATACATTATAATATGAAAACTAGGGATTTATCTATAAACAAATGTTTTGTTACTTTTATTGCATGTTTAAGATGTCTGAGTTAAATAAACTGCAATGTATTTTATTCTAAAAAATGAGTTAGACACTGTGTGTTGGTAAGCAAAATGGGCTCTTAGCACTCAGTTCAACCAAGTGCCCTTGAAGAGTTTGGCTTTTGTTTCCTTTGATTAATTCAGTGTATTTCATTGAGTCTTACTACTAGGTGCTAAGCCCCAGGCCCAAACCCCTATTAGGTGCTAAGCCTATGTGGGTGTGAAGTTCCCAGGGTACTAAGGGGAGGGGCTATCTCAAGAGCCAATCCTAGGAGCCTAAGTTCTGGTCATTCAGATGACATTTGATGATGTCTGAAAGGGTATAAGAAGAGAAGACAGAGCCATTTGCACAGGGCTCTCATTCTTGGTGCTGCGCGGATGCCTGATGTGAAGACTCCATGTGAAGACTCGGGGCAGCTGTAGCTAAGAGCCCTCCAGCTCATAACCCCGATGTTGGGACTTTGTTAAACTCTGGTAACTGTGTATTGGGATTTGAATCAGACAAGGTCTGTCTGTTGATGTTTGTAATTTGTTTGTATTCTGCTCTGAAGTTCAGAGTGCTGGCTTTTTCCCCTGAACTACGTGAGTAATATTTTTATGCTGGATTAAAATAAGCTTGTTAACCCCTTAACGTTGCTTTTCTTAGTAAAGCAGATCAAAAGAACCTGGGCTTTGGCAGCATGCTTCTTGTTGGGCCTGTGTTGGTCTTTCACCCCCACAACAGCTCCTAGCCGGATTTTTGAAACACACTGTTCCATGACTTTGTTAGACTTAGCTTTTCTCAGCAATACAATAATCTAAGACAATTTCAAAAGACTCATGATGGAAAATGCTATCTACATCTAGAGAAAGAACTATGGAGGCTGAAGGGATATTGAAGCATACTATTTTTCTCATTTTTTCTTTCTCATGGTTTTTCCCTTGTGTTCTCATTCTTCCTTCACAACATGAGTAATGTGAAAATATATTTAATGAGTATACATGAATAGCCTATATTGGATTGCATGCCATCTTGGAGAAGGGAGAGAGGGAGGGAAAATTTAAAACTCAAAATCTTAATAAAAGTGAATGCTGAAAACTAAAAATAAATTAATTAAAATATTAAAAATGAGTCAGAAATAAGTTATATAATTTTTTTTCTCATAGGGACAACAGTGATTCATTTGGGGAGAGGGATGGGGGTAAGGAAGGGAAAAACCTAGCATCTAAGGTAAAATGGTCAGCAGGTACAGGGTTTATCCAATGTCTACAACAGTTCACGCAGAAAAAAATTTCCATTTACGCCACTTTAAGGGCCCACAGCCCACTCCCTGTCCCTGCAAAGTGAGTTTTGTCCCAGTTACTCTAAAGCCCACTTCAGGGTATTATTCCAGAGTGCCTGCTCTGAGTCCTAGACTAAGATGTTCACATTCATAGCACTGTCCAGGCAGTCTATACCTGTGGTTGATATAAGAAACATCTCTTTCAAGGGATCTGATCTGTGGTAATAGGTCAGTCAAAAAACCTATACAAGGTAAGCTGAAAGGTATGTCTTCCCAACTCCAAGGCTGGGATTTCTATCCACTATGGCACACTGCCTCTCAATAAAACTTTATTGAATAAAATTTCATTCATTGTGAGTTCAAAAACAGGATTGGGGAAATATGTATTTCACTTGGTTAAAAACTCCAAGGAAAAAACACTTTTGAGAGGGCAGAACCCAAACACATAGGGATTGAACTGGTACAAATGTGCTCCTTCCCCATAGGGTAGCGTTGTGGTATAACAGGAAGAACACTGAACCAGAAATCAGGACACATCCATTCTAAATTCTAGTCCCTGCTCGTCTATTATCTACATAAATGACCTTTTCAGGTAGCATGTTACAATCATGGGTTCAAACTCTGCCTCTGATGTTTATTTACTTGTGTGACCTTAGACAATTACAAATTCCCTAGGCATCAGTTTCCTCATTTGTAAACTGAGGCAGTTGGGCTAGATAGACTCTAAGGTTCTTTTCAGCTCTAGATTTACAATCAGAAAAATTCCAAGGACATTTCCAACTCTAAAAGTCTATGATTAATGTGATGAAAAAGTTTATTTTACTCACCATGCTTTAGAGCATTTATTACCTTAGAGCCATAAATTTTATTATGTTAAAAGAAGGTGGTATATCTGACAATCTAAATTTTAAGGTAGTTGAAAGAATTTTGGCCTAGGACACCATTCTAGAGTTAAAGCTGAAGTTCACCAAAAAATGAAGACAGTATTATTATCACACAAAACCTACCTAGTCTATTCCTATACCTCTCATTGCAGGATCTTAGTGTTTTCTTAACAAATTACTTCATTCTCTGATGCAGCAGTAAAAGGAACCTGAAATTAAGAAAATAACATGACAGTTGATTTGACAAGTAGTTCCAAGACACGAAAAATTCTAAAAGTATTTTAAGAAAGGAATGAAATTAATTTTTAAATATTTAAATATTATTCAAGTGCATTATGCACATTATTCAGATATAGAGTATTATGCAATGTATAGCTAATAATTTAGGTAAGCTCTCCTTTGAAACATTTGTTATTCAAGCCAAGAAAAGATATATGCATTTTTAATAATTGTCTTTCCCAAAAAAATTCCTAAAATATATAAGGAAAACTAGATATTGTTTCTTATTAGAAAATAAATTGAAGAGGTAAGTTTTATCTTCCTTTTCTTTACAGTTCAACTAATCTTACTGCACTTGATAGAAATAGAAGCTATCTCCTGGAAAATTTGTGAGACATGTTATGTTACACTAAATTAGTAATAAGACCCTAACAATAAAGGTTGCAATCAAAATGAAAAAAAAAATCAATGTTCCAAATTATAATTTGTCTTTTAAAGATTGCAGATTTTTGGTTTTACATGTTTATTTTTAAACCAACAGGCATTAATCTCTGCTTTAACAAATCACAGCTCATGGAATTGGGGGCAAAAAGTTCATTTAAACAAGGATCACATTTGGGAGAAAGGCGTAAAAAAACTTATCATGATGTTTTATGCAGTTGCCTAATGAATTGAGTATTCTAAAAATCTGTAAAGATTTGGATATTTACTAAGTCATTGAAATATTAACTCCTTGAACTTAAGAAAAACAGTTTACTTGAATGAGGTTTCATCAACTGTAATACTACAGGTCCAACTAGATATGTTCATCTGGACTGCTACATACTTTCATCTTTTTTCTTCCCTTTTTTGTCTCTTATTGTCATTTCTTCTTTGCCTCTCTCTAATCTACCCTCTATTCCATGAGCTCTTACTTTTTGTGTTCTACATATTTCTTTCTCCAGGCTCTTCTGCTACTGGTTTCTCTCTACTGTTAGGCCCTTTCCCAAATCTCATATTTGCTCTCTAACTCTCCTCTCTACATCTTAATCATCAACTTTTCTCACTATTTTAAAAAATTTTATCACTATGAACCTCACAAACATCAGCAAATATATACATTTCCATATTCACAGAACAAAAAGATTACATATGAAATACTGAATCTCTATTAACTACACTTTGGTTTTTTAAAAGTATACATTAAATTTAGTTTAGGAGAATCAACATACTACCCTGAGGAAGATCCCATTCTGATCTTTCCCATTTCCTTCTCTGTATTTTTAAAATACTTCATTGGTGTGCTTTTCCTTCTTGTACTCCTTTTTTGTCTGGTATAACCATTGCTACAAGCCCTGATTCCCATAACCTCCTCTTCCCTTCTCAAAAAAACAAACAAACAAAAAACAACCCTCCCTTGCACAAATAAGGATAATTAATCAAAGCTTATCTACATATTGCAATGTCAGAAAATATACAAGTCATTCTGATGGAATCCTAATAAAGCTGCCTCCAGCCCCAATATTCTAACTTCCTTATAGGCCCCACTGAACAGCAGGCCCACTGCCCCCCACACACATACTCAATATCCTAACTTCTTCATATGTGCCTCATTGCTCACTAGAACAATAGGTGTGTCCATGAACTCATATTTCTCACAGAACAGCAGGTGTGTCCATGCACTCAACCACAATCACATCCATCTAGTCTCAGACAAGACCACAATAGTCAGTCAATCAGAAAGCAGCAACAGCAGGATGCCCAAGCAGGATGTGGACCTCAAAACAATAGAAGAGACTTTCCCTAAGTAGGCACCTGAGCAGTAACAGTAAAGAACTGATCTAGGGTAAACTTATGATGTAGACAGGCTTATTATAATATCATTATCATACATATGTAACCCCCCCTCAACGGGTGCTTCTATATGCATTGTGGGTAATAGCATGCATAGTTCCATTGTGGCTGGAACCCCTCCCCTATTACCTAATCTGTTAATAGACCCCTCCTGACTTTTTAATATTCTTAATTTCTGTTATGTAATCACATTTTAACATATAAAAATCTATCTTGCTTTCTCTGAAGTTGCTGGTTCCTCTTGGAACTTAGCCCGCTTCGTGAGAGGTGTCAATCTCAAATGCCTAGACCTGGATTAGAGGTGGTCTGACTGAATTCACTGAAACAGGTTCCACCACAGCACATCATGAAACAGCAAGAGTTTTTGGCATCCCTGGGTGTGCAGAGGCTAAATCTCAACCTCAACAATTTTATGTTCTAATCTATCTAATCTCTGCCAAAAAGAAAAGGCATAAAGAGAATCTGTTGAGATCTTGAATGGT
Organism: Trichosurus vulpecula; assembly: GCF_011100635.1. NCBI lineage: Eukaryota > Metazoa > Chordata > Mammalia > Diprotodontia > Phalangeridae > Trichosurus > Trichosurus vulpecula. Next base: position 207,733,824 of record NC_050575.1, on the reverse strand, counting down.
CATTGCCTCAATCAGGGTTCCTAAGTCTTTCATAGTTTTCACTTACAATGTTGCAAAATGTATAATATGTTCTCTTGCTTCTTCTCATTTCACTTTGAATCAATTCATGCCAGTCTTTTCAAGTTTCTCTGAATCCAAACCTTTCATTATTTCCTATGACTCAACAATATTCCATTATATTCACATACAATAATTTGTTCAGACATTCCTCAATTGATGAGCACCCATCTAGTTATCATTTCCCTGCCACAATGAAAAGCACTACCATTAATACTTTTTGTACATAATGATCTTTTTCTCTCCCACCTCAATTTCCTTGGGTAATTATGCCCAGGAGTACAGTCACTGGGCAAAAGAGTATACAGTTTAACGATTTGGGGGCGGACGGGATGTAGTTCCAAATTGCTTCCCCAAACAGATGAACAAGTTCACAGCTCAATAAACACTGCACTAGTGTGTGCTAATGTGAACTACCCCCAACCCCTCCAACACCTGCCTTTTTCCTTTTATATCATCTTTTCTAATGCAATGTCTGAGGTGTAAATTCAGACTTGTTTTAATTTAATTTCTGTGATCAAAAGTAACCTGAAACATTTCTTTCATATATCGACAGCTTACATTTTCTCCTTTGAAAACTACCCATTCAGCTACGCCCAAAGGGCTATAAAACTGTGCATACCCTTTGATGCAGCAATACCACTACTAGGCCTGTATCCAAAAGAAATCACAAAAAAGGGAAAGGACCCACATGTACAAAAATATTCATAGCATCTCTTTTTGTGGTGGCAAAGAATTGGAAATTGAGGGGATGCCCATCAACTGAGGAATGGCTGAACAAGTTGTGGTATATTAATGTAATAGAACAGTACTGTGACATAAGAAATGATGAGCAGGCAGATTTCAGAAAAACCTGAAAAGACTTACATGAACTGATGTTGAGTGAAATGAGCAGAAGCAGGAAAACACTGTACACAGTAACAGTAACATTGTGTGATGATCAATTTTAACAGACTTAGCTCTTCTCGGCAATACAATGATCTAAGACAATTCCAAGACTCATGATGGAAAATGCTATCCATATCCAGAGAAAGGACTATGGAATCTAAATTCAGATCAAAGCATACTATTTTATCTTTTTTTGTTGTTTTTTTCTTTCTCATGGTTTTTCCCTTTTGTTCTGATTCTTCTTTCACAACATGACTAATGTGGAAATATGCTTAACATGATTATACATGTATATATCAGATTGCTTATCATCTTGGGGATGGAGGAAAAAAAATATGGAACTCAAAATCTTATAAAAGTGAACACTGAAAACTATCTTTACATGCAATTGGAAAAAATAAAATACTAATAAGTGAAAAAAAACATTATTTAAAAATTAATAATTTTTAAAAAAGAAAAGAAAGATACCCATTCATAGCAAATGATCATTTATCCCACTGGAGAAGGGATCTAGTTCTTATATATTTTTATCAATTCTCCATATAATAGCAAACCTTTATTAGAGAAACTGGCAGCAAAGATTTTTTCTTTCCAGTTAACCCTTTCCCCTATAATTCGAAATGCACTTACTGTGTTATCAAAATTGTCCATTTTATCTCCTATAATCCTCTCAGTCCTTTGGGCAAAAACAGGTCCCGCTAGCTATATCTGTGAAAGGTACATTCTTCCAATTCTCTAATGTATGATGTGATCTTTTTTATCTAGGCCATGCATCTATTTGAAACTTACTGATACACAGTTTGAGATCTCAACCCAAAGCTAATTTCTATGACAGTATTTTCAAATTTTCCCATTTTTTGTCAAATAGTGAGTCGTGACTGCAATAGTTGGTGTCCTTGCATTTATGTACTATGCTATTACTGTATGTCTGATTGCTCACAGATCTTGCATACCTAAATTGTTCCACTGATAAACTTTTGCATTTTTTTAAACAGTACAAAATAGTTTTGATGATTACTGCTTTGTAGTTTGAGATCTCCTATTACCAGACCCCAACCCCTTCCTTCTCAGACTTTTCTATTATTTCCTTGAAATTCTTGACTTTCTGCTTCTCTAGACTGATTTTGTTATTTTATTTAATACCAAATATTCATCTGGTAATTTTGTTTGGCATTGAATCCATAAATTATGTGATATTATAATTTTTAACATTTTATTAAGATCCAACCATAAGTGGTTAATCTAAGTATTTATTTCAATAAAGAGTTTTACAGTTTCAGTTACATAATCCCCATGTATATTTTGGTAGGTAGACTGTCAGATATTCTATACTTGTAGTTATTCTAAATGGATTGTTTTTCAGTTTCTTCCTATTGAGTTTTATCGGTAATATACAAAAAGACTAAAGATTTTTGTGTGTATATTTTACATCCTACTACTCTTCTGAAGTTATTCATTATTTTACTTTCAACTGAATGTCTGGAATTCTGCAATTAAGCCAGCATACCATTTTCAAACAATTAATTCTGTTTCTTCTTTGCCTCTGCTTATTTTTCCAACTTCCTTTTCTTGTCTTAATGTAATAGCTAGCATTTCTAAGACCATATCCAATAGCAGTAGTGACAATGGACATCCTTGCTTTACCCTGATTTTACTGAAAAAGCTTCTAGCATTTCTCCATCACAGATAATGCTAGCTTTTGGTTTTTGGGAGATACTATTCACTATATTAGCAAAAAACACATTTATTTTCATGCTTTTAAATAAAGGTACCATATCAAGGAAGGTCTTACAGGCCTCCAAATTAGCAAGATTTCAGACAAGCAATTGTGATTATCTATGAACTCCTAAAAAAGTGGGCTGACAGAGAGACAGGGGGTTCAAAAATCTAATGAGATTCAGCTCCTTTTGTGGGGGAGGTTCTGCCTTATGAACTTTTTTTCCTATTGCCTGGGCAACTTGCCATTAAGACAACTGGTCTAGATGTAATACAGACACCTCTTGGGTAGGCACCAGGTCTTCTTGTCTGAGTCAAGTTATAACTGAGTTTCCAGAGGTGCACTTGATGGTTTATAGTGAGGTAAGCCATTGTGAGTGGAGCAAGCCAGGCTGGGTAGAGAACAGGAGCCTGAGTTCAAGTACCTTGATGAATGAGTACTATAATGCTGGAAATTTTTGTGGAAACTATTTAATAACTGGCCAATCTCTTTAACAAGTAGTTACTGATATCTGTAGATTGTTTTTATATAACCTCCATTTCCTAACATAACCCACTCCCTCCCTCAGTTATCTCCTATTACATTACTTTTGGGGTTTTCTTGGCAAAAATACTAGAGTGACTTGCCATTCCTTCTTCAGCTCTTTTTATAGATGAAGAAACTGAGGCAAACAGGGTTAAGTGACTTGCCCAAGGTCACATAGCTATAAAGTATTGGAAGACAGATTTGAATTCAGGAAGATGAGTCTTTCTAACTCCAGGCCCAGCACTCTATCCACTGGGCCACCCAGTTGCATGATCTACCTACTACAATTTATACTGCTACCATTATGAAACTATGAGCTACCTCATTACACCCACAAAGATCTCCTGCCCATATACCAAAGACTTTAGTGGCACCATTACTTCAGTAGAGGAATAAATCCTCCTTGAATGACCATCTAAATCGGTTACTGATTTGGCCCAGATGCCCTCATCCCGACAGGTTATACCTAATTTCAGCCAATGCCAGAAACTGAGACCCTCCTTGAGATTGTAAGTCCTCAATTTCTCACTTGAACTCAGTCTACATATCCAATCTGCTATCAAATCTTGTCATATCTACCTTACAACACCTCTCCATATCCTCTTCTTTCCACTGACACAGATGTAATTTTAGAGCAAGTCCTTATCGCCTCTCACCTGGACTATTACAGGAGCCTAACTGGTTGGTCTCACTAGCTCAAGTCTATCCCCACTCCAATCCATCCTTCATTCAGCTGAACAAGTGACCATCATAAAGCACCAGTCTGGATATGCCTCAATTTTACTTCTAGGATCAAATATAAAATTCTCTGGCTTTTAGAGCTCTCCCCAACCTGGTTTCCTTACTTTTTATTCTTCTTACACTTTACTTCCTTCCATGCTACACTGACCAAATTGCCATTCACCAAACGTAACGCTCCATCTCTCAACTCTGCATTTCTTTGCACATTGCTATCCCTCATGCCTATGTAAAGTAAATTTTTAAAAATGTAGTATTAAAACAGAGAATCTATAAAATAGATCTACAAAGCAGGGCTAATATAAACACCTCCATAATGTCACACCAGATTTATCTAATTCATTTCTTATGGGGTATGTCAAACACCTCACTCTCTAGATTTGGTTCGCTTATTCCAACCTGCCTTCACACTACAAAATCTTAAGTTCTTAGAGATAAACCAGAACTACACAGATTCATTCAAATACTCAGTATCTCAGAACTACTCTATTGAAAGGAAATATACTTCCCCTGGTTGGTAGGTTTTAAGCCCCCATCTAATGTTGTTCTATCTATACAACAAGTCAATCACAAGGCAACACATATGCTGTACATACTATTTACATAACAGATTTAGATCTTAAACATAATTTAATAATAAGGAAAAAACAGTAAGAAATAATATTATAGCTACCCATACATTAGAGCAATGCATAAATAATAAAAATCTATCATAACATACATATAAACTTAGATCACACTTTCCCACCAATGTACTCAATATTTCTATCGTAAAAAGTAGGGATATATATTTTCAGGAATCAGGTAGCAAGGAAGAAAATAAGTATTTATAAAACACCTACTATGTGCCAGGTTCTTTGCTAATAAGTACTTTACAAATATTATTTCATTTGATTCTCACAACAACCTTGAGAGGTAGGTGCTATTATTACCCTCATTTTACAACTGACAAACTGAGTGCAGCAGAGGTTAAGTGACTTGCCCAAGGTCACACAATTAGGAAGTATTTGAGGTTGGGTTTGAACTTGAGTCTTCTTGATTCTAGGCCCAGACTCCTATCTGCTGCACCACCTAAATGAGAAACACATGAGGGAGGAAAAACCATGTGTCTAGGGTAATTCACTCGTCTGGCCTGCAGGTTTCAATGTTACTGAATGCTTTCACCCCTCATCTCCCTTGCCTAGATTCTTTAGCTTCCTTGGATGCTCAGTACAAATCTCATTTTCCACAGAACGCCTTTCATGATCCCCCCAATCCCCTTGCACCTCAACTTAGCCACCAATGCCTTCCTTCCGAAATTAATTTCCAGTTACTCTGGATATAGTTTCTACATAACTATTATTAACATGCTGTCTTCCTCCAGCCACCCAGAATATGAACTCTTTGTGGACATGAACAGTTTTTGCCTTCAGCACTTGGCAAAAAGCCTAGTATATCAAACAATCAATCAACAAATATTGATTAAGCATTTACTATGTGTCAGGTACTGTACTAAGCTCTGGAAATATAAAAAAAAAAGCAAAAACACAGTCCCTGCCCTCACATTTAAATTTGAAAGAGAGCCATGCAAGTAAATATATACATACAAGACACATATAGTATAAATGGGAGGTAATCACAGAGAGAAGTGGTAAAAGAGAGAGGGGAGAGAAGTAAACAGGAAAGGCCTTTTAGAGAAGGATATCTATAAATTGAGTCTCTAAGGAAATCAGAGAAGCCAGAAGATGGAGGTGGGGTGAAAAACACTTCAGGCAGGAAGAACAATCATTACAAAGTGAAGGAATCACCAGATGTCTTATTCGAGGAACAGCAAGGCCAGTATAGCTGAACACAGAGAACATGGAAGGGAGCAAAATGTAAGTAGAATGGAAATTATATTTGATCCTGAAGGTAACAGGAAAATCACCTTGACAGCTGAATGGAGGATGGACTAGACTGGGAATAGACTTGAGGCAGAAAAACTAACCAGATGACTACAGCAATAATCCAGACATGAAGTAATGAGATGTTTTACCAGGGTGTTGGACTGTGTGCATGGAGAAAGGGATACTAGAGATATTGTAACAGTAGAAATAGCAAAACTTAGCATCAGACTGGACACATGGAGTGAATTCAAGAGAAGAGTCAAAGATGACTGGGAAAATAGACTGGACAGTAATAGGGAAGTTCATAGGAAGGGATAGTTCACAGAGAAAGAAATATTTTATTTTTGATTCTCTCCCCATTCCAGTGCATCCTCCCATCAGCAGCCAAAGTGATCTTCTTAAAAGCACAGGTGTGACCATGCCATCTCCCTACACAATTAACTACAATGGCTCCCCCTTAACCCTAAGATCAAATATAAAATTTTCATCTTTTAAAGTCTTTCATAACTTGGCCCCTTCCCATTTTTTCAGTCTTCTTAAGTCCCTCCACATATTCTATGATCAAACAATCACCTGCCTTCTTGCTATTTCTCACAAATACTCCATCCTGACTCCATGACTTTTCACTGGCTGTGAGCTCCATGGCTGGAATATTCTTTCTTTTTACCTATACCTCCTGACTTCTTCACTTCCTTTCAGGTTCCTTCCACTGTGCCAGGAACCATGCTAGGTGCTAAAGATACTAAAGAAAAATGAAACAGTACCTGCAGTCAATGAGCTCACATTCCACAGAAGTAAAACACGTACACAGATACATACCAAAAAATATAGAAAGCAAATTCAAATTTTGGGAGAGCAAAATTGGAGCAAGGACAGGCTGATGACAAGTTATTCCACAAGATATAAAAGCCAAAGTTCAAAAAGGTAGAAAGATAAATACTGAAACTTCTGAGTAAAGAGAAAGAAATAGATATGAAAAATGTAGAGACAGAAACAAGATTTGGCAACTGATGAATAATAACAATGAGGTTATAAACATGAGTGACTGAAAGGATGGTGGTGATCTTGACAGAAGTAAGGAAATATAGAAGGATAAGATGGGATAGGAGCCAAGAGGACAGAGGTGAAGATGACGAACTCTATTTGGAACATCTTGAGTTTAAGATACCTATTGGACATCCATTCAAAATGCCCAAAGCACCCTTGGTGAGGTGATACTAGAGCTGGATATACAATTTAGGAGCCAGCTACATAGAGACAATGATTAAATCCAGAGAATCTGATGAGGTTACCAAGAGAAAGAATGTATGTGTAGAGAACAGATGAGGGCTCATCTGTGAGGAACAGCAAGAAGGCCAGTATATATGGATCACAGAGTACAGAGGGGAACAAAATGTAAGAGGACTGGAAAAGCAGGAAGAAGCCAGGTTGCCAAGGGCTTTAAAAGCCAGAGGATTCTATGTTTGATCCTGGAGGTAAGAGGAAACCATATACAGAAAAATCAACTGTGAAAACACGTTCAGTTATAGGGCATGATATGAATGATGACCCAGAAAAGAAGACTAAGAAGCAGCAAATAGGTAGGAAGTGAACCACAAGAGAACAATGTCATGAAAACCTAAGGAGAAGAGATTATCCAAGAGGAGGAAAGGAAACAAGCATTTGCTAATTACCTACACTGTACCAGGCACTGTGCTAAGCACTTTATAAATATTATCTCATTTGATCCTAACAACAACCATGTTAAAACAATAGTTCAAGTTGAAAAGCAGTTTTACAACAGACTCAAATAGTAATATTTCTGAATAAAACATGAATAATTTTAGCTGGCCACTCAACAATGATCCCAAATGTAATTCCAAACCTTTAATGGTTCCCTCTCTCCTACTTTGTCAACCAGTCCTCTCTCTCTCAGGGTGATCCATAATCTGATCTCATTTCTACCATTATTCAAGTTTATTTCTCACTATTACCAAACAAAAATAATTTCCCCATAATAAGTCCTACCTCTGTACACAAAAAAATGTTAATGTCTGACTCCTAAGTCCATTTTTCTCTCAACCTGAAATGCCTCTCACCTGCATTACACCTTAAAAGCAGACTAAGGGGTAAGACACAAAAGTATCCACCTCCAGAGAAAGACCTGATGGAATCTGAATACAGATTGAAGTATACTGGGTTTTTTTTAAACTTTATTTTTCTAGGGGTTTTTTTGGTCTGTTTTCTTTCACAATATGACTAACATGGAAATGTTTTACATGATTGCACATGTATAACTTTAATCAAATTGCTTGCCTTCTCAATGAGGGGGAAAGGGAGAGAGGATGGAAGAGAATTTGGAACTTGAAATTGTAAGAAATAAAGGTTAAAATTATTTTTACATGTTTTTCCATGGAAAAAATAAAATAAAAAGATTCTAAGGTCTGCGAGGATAAGGGGCTCAATGAAGGTAAAATACTACATGATATAACTCATTTCACTTTTGGAGAGCTTTAATTGTTAGTTTTTCCTTATAATGGACAAAAACAAAATCTCCATGGAAGGACAATTTGCATACATTTATATTATGAATAGTAATATTATCATAACAAAGACTTTAACAACATGAAATAATCTTTAATCTGAAGATATCTATTGCTCCTGACTGTCCTTGTCTAATTCATAAGCTTAGATTTTAAGAAATGATTACAGCAAGTTCTCATTAAAATCCAATTCAGAGTAAACAAAGTTCACAGAATCAATTAAATTTTTTCCAAACATCATCAAGTATAAATTTGATTTTTTGAAAGCTCCACCCATTATTTCTAATTTTGCACTCAAACAACAACCAATTAAGCATTTACTTATTATATGCTGTCTTGGGTGCTAAGGATGCAAAAATAAAAATGAAAATCCTTGCCCTCAACAAGTCTATTCAAAATAACATCACCTCAGATCCTTAAACACAGTTATCATGTATCCTCTGAGTCTTCTTGTATATGAAATAAATATCAGTACTCAGATGGCATAGATTTTGGGCTCTCTTTCTTCCTGCTTATCAATGTCCTTTCTAAACCATAGTTATCACGAACTGAACACAATATTCCAGATGTGTTCTGACTAGGATAGAATACAGGACAATCATAACCTTTTCCTGGAAGCTATACTTCTTAAAAAGATTTTTTAACTCCCCTATCATACTACTGACTCTCATTGAGTTGGCAAGCCCCTAAAACCTCAATATCTTTTCCAAAGTGCTATTTAACCATTTCTTATTTCATAACAGTGCAGTCCAGTTTGTTTTGTTTTTTTTTACACAAATGCAAAACTTTGGAATTATCCCTACATCTTAATAGATTCAGTCCAGTACTCTAGTTTGTCACCCTCTTTTGGATCACGATTTGTTTATCCAGTATGTGAGCTGCTCTTTAATGTTTTATGTCATCTGCATACTTGACTAGGAAATGTAGGTAACATAAAAAAAAATTATGATAAAGTTTTTTTTCACAAACTGGTCATGCAAAACTAACCTTATTTCCTTTCTCAAAAGTGTTACAGAATTAGTAAATCCAGAAATACAACAGATAGAGAATCAGAGGACCAGATATATTAACAGACAGTATATACTACACTGCCAGTTTACCTGGATTTTAGCAAAGCATTTAATAAGTTTCTTTTGTAATTCTTGTGGAAAAGCTGGAAAGATGTGCCCTATGTGTCCATACAATCAATTAGATGGAATCCGAATTGACTGAATGACTAAATACAAAAAAAAAGCCATTAAAGGTCAATGTCACCTTAGAAAGAGGTCTTGGGGCAGCTAGGTGGTGCGGGTGAGTAGAGCACTGGCCCTTGAGTCAGGAGGACCTGAGTTCAAATCCGACCTCAGACATTTGACACATATACTAGTTGTGTGACCTTGGGCAAGTCACTTAACCCCAACTGCCCTGCCAAAAAAAAAAAAAAAAAAAAAAGAAAGAGGTCTCTAGTAAAGTGCACCAGCCCTGTGCTGGTTAACATTTATCAATGACTTGGATAAAAGTAAAAATGTAGCATGCTTATCAAGTTTTCACATGATATGAAACTATGAAAATTAGCTAACACTATGTGAGACAGACCTAAAAAAGATCTTAGGCTAAAACAGAGGGCCAAACGTATAATGATGAAGAGATCAATGTAAAGCTATGGAATCATAAATCTAGAGCCATCATGTTTACCTCATTTTACAAATAAATACATTAAGACTCAGGAAGGTTAAGTGACTTGCCAAAGGTCACATGGAAACATTTGGATTTTTAAAAAATCAAATGTATAAATTGAAAATGAAGATGACAAAACTAAAAAGCACTGTCTGAAAAAGTTTAATTGCCTACAAATAAATTTTTTTCCCCTAACAATACAATTTGATAGCCAAAGAGTCATACTACAAAGAGCTGTAAGAGACTTTAGAGATAATCTAAGCCCTTCTCCCTCTTCCTCAATCTTGGCAGTTTTGTTTGTGAACTCCACTATACTTGCAGTTTTCGAGGTTGGCAACCTTAAGAATCATTTGACTCCTCAGTCCCAGATCAATTGCCTCCACAAAATCACTCACATCTTGTCCTCGCCACTCATACACACAAATCACCATAACTCAGGTCCTCAACAACTCTGACAAGGCCTATAGTAATGGCCTCTTAATCAGTCTCCCTACTTCAATCTCTTTTTCCAATCTATTCTCCACAGAGTCGTCAAATTCATGATATTCTAAAAAGAAACGTCTGGCAATATTACTCCCATAGGCATATTCACTGTTTCTTAGGCTTCTTCCTATTGTTATCATTCAGCCATCTCTCTTCCTTTAAGGTTCACTCCAAATCTAGTTATCACTCAATCCATATCCCTGTTAAGAAATCTATCAGTGCCTATGTTGCTCTCTATTCTTGTTCAAGAAATTCACTGCCTAGCTCAGTCTTCCCTGTTCCAAACCCTGCAGTCCCATTTAAATGCCTAGAAGTCCCAGGTTATCATCTCAGATGTCCTGCCTCTACCCTCAACCTAGATGCCATGTCTCTTCAATCACATCCCCTGAACTAAGATCTCCTGACTCTTCACTCACATCCCCACAATTCAGATGACCTTACCTCACTTCACACCCAGAAAGATAATGTGGAATCTGGATTCTAGGCTGTTTTATCACAGTGTGCTTCCAAAACTTGACATAACTGCAAAAGGCTATGATTTGGCTAGATACTGCTAAGCTGAATAATCATGACAAACTCTGCTGAATCTAGGCAGTAAAATGGAAAACACCTGCTCAACTTTCTATAATCAATGTTACTTTTCCCCCCAGAATATTCCAACCACAACTGTGTTGATGAGCTGCAACGACTCTATACTATCTACATTTGTCTCCCAAATCTGTACAATCTGTATTTATCTTTTGTTCTTCTTAAAAGATTATAAAAACACCAGCCAAAGTCAACTCACAGAAGAATTCCTTCAAGACTGCCTGTGACAAATGTTTCTTTCCTGGAAGATACAAGAAAAAAGGAATGCCTTGACTAAAAGAAAATTCAGAAAGTTGATGAATTTAAGAGAAGATTAAAACTTCAATCACAACATTATACATAACTATTCCCTCTCCATAATACTGAATTCTGAAACTGATCTCTCTGATCCTAAGCTCTTATGCTTTTATATCTCTCTCTCTCTCATTGTGCCTGTACCTACCCTTTTTTTTCCCCACAACCATAATCATTCCCTATTTTCCTGGTTAATCATATCATTTCTGACCTTAAGTCTGGCCCTTTAGTCTTAACGGTTGAGTTGACCCAATTCATCTCTATATTCTCTAATGCCCTTGAATCCCTGGCAGCAAGACTTACCAATCTGCCTTCTCTACACTTATTCATACACTACTGAACACCAAAAGAAGTCATACAATTATGCCAAATGGGTCCACTACCTATTGATTTAAATAATCTCACTGCTGTACAAAAATCATTTTTATCTTCTTGCTCTTTCACATTCTCCATTCTCCCTCCCTCTAAGATTTCTTAACAGGGATCTGGATTAAGTGATAACTAGATTTGGAGTGAACCTTAAAGGAAGAGAGATGGCTGAATGATATAGGAAGAAGCTTAAGAAACAGTGAATATGCCTATGGGAGTAATATTGCCAGACGTTTCTTTTTAGAATATCATGAATTTGACGACCCTGTGGAGAATAGATTGAAAAAGAGAGATTGAAGTAGGGAGACTGATTAAGAGGTCATCACTATAGGCCTTGTCAGAGTTGATAAGGACCTGAATTATGGTGATTTGTGTGTGTGAGTAGAGAGGCCAAGATGTGAGTGATTTTGTGGAGGCAACTGATCTGTGACTGAGGAGTCAACAATTCTAAATGGGGAAGAGCTCCCTCTAAGTAGATGACTTCTATTTCACTAAGAAAATAGATATCTATCATAAGCTCCTTCTTTTTCCCTCCTCCATACTGCCATGCCTTCATACAAACAGTTTTGCTCCACATCTGGAATACACTATCAACTCTGTATCTCACAATCCCTAACTTCCTTCAAGATTGACATAGGCACAAGTCTGGGAGCATCGGTCTCACGTCTAACTCAGAAGTTTCCCAGCCTGACGAGCAACCTCAATATCCTCCAAAATGGCATTTATTGTCAAGGATCAGCTGACTTTGAATGTCCTAAAGGAAGACCAGGTTCCCCATAACAAGATCACTGTTGTTGCCATTAGTGCAGTTGGCATGGAAGTGCCATCAGTATCTTAACAAAGGATTTGGCTGATGAACTTGCCCTGGTTGATGTAATAGAAGACAAACTAAAGGGAGAGATGATGGATCTCCAACATGGCAGCATTTTCCTCAAAACACCAAAGATTATTTGTGGCAAAAACTACAGTGTGACTGCAGATGCAAAACTGGTTGTTACAGCTGCAGCACATCAACAGGAGAAAGAATGTCATCTTAGTTTGGTCCAGCATAATGTAAATATCTTCAAATTCATTATTCCCAATATTGTTAAATACAACCCTAATTGCAAGTTCCTTATTGTTTCCAATCCAGTGGTTATTTTGACATACGTGGCCCGGAAGCTAAGTAGCTTTCCTAAAAACCATGTTATTGGAAGTGGTTGCAATCTGGATTCTGCCCATTTCCATTAACTAATGCGGGAGAGACTTGGTGTTCATTCTTCAAATTGTCATGGATGGGTCCTTGGGGAACATGGAGACTCCAGTGTTCCGAATGGTGTGAATGTTGCCAGTGTGTCTCTGAAGAATCTTTATCCTCCTTTGGGAACTGATGCTGATTTAGAGAAGCGGAAAGATGTTCATAAACAGGTGGTTCAAAGTGCTTATGAGGTGATCAAGCTGAAGGGCTACACTTCCTGAGTCACTGGCTTGTCTGTGGCAGATCTGGCAGAAAGCATTATGAAGAATCTTAGGAGAGTACATCCAATTTCTACCATGATTAAGGGCCTATATGGATGAGGATGTCTTCCTTAGTGTCCTATGTCTTGGGACAGAACAAAATTTCACATGTGGTGAAGGTAAATCTGAATCTGGAGGAGGAGAACCATTTAAAGAACAGAGCAGAGAGTCTTTGGGGAATCCAGAAGGAGCTGCAATTTTAAAACCTTTTAATGTGCTGCCATCAAGAGAACATGACAGTGGTTAAGGGGTTATATATGATGCACTTCTCAAATAGGTCAAACACTTCCTCTGATTAGTGACTGAACACCAGAAATGTAAAACCTGTGAACACACTCTAGTCTCTTCCTAAAGTTTGAAATGGGGAATAGTACAGTATGCCTACTATTTGTTAAACACTGTTGTTGTATGCATATAATCCTCATTATGACTTGTATAGTCTCAGTAGTTGGTATCAAGCAGAGCCAGTGCCCCACAGGTATATAAACTGCCTGCCTTGTATGTAGGTGCTACAGGTTCCCATAGGTCCAGAAGATAATACTCCTGGATACAAAACACCATAGAGCAGTAATTCTTTATTGATATACTGCTTACCTTTGTGCTCCCCTCCTTTAGGGCTCTACAGCATGTGCTCATGTATCACCTTGCCAGAGGACCTGATTTTGTATATGTATGGATATGTATATATGTAAATTTCCATATTATATAAAAAGGTCTATATATGTACAGATGCAACCAATTCCTCAAGTGTCATACTAACCCTAAATACTGAATAAACAACAAATAACTGATAAAAAAAAGACTGACACAAAATAGGTGCTTAAAAATGATTATTTGTTCATTCCCAGCACCTAGCACAGTCCTTTGTACCCAAGGCACCTAATAAATGTTTGTTGAAATGAACAGCCCCTGTGGAAGAATTGGGATACTAATGCACTGCTGGTGGAGTTGTAAACTGGTCCAACCATTCTGGAGAACAATTTAGAACTATGTCCAAAGGGCAAACTGTTCATACCCATTGAAGCACATGTACAAAATATTTATAGCAGTTCTTTTTGTGGTGCAAAAGAACTGAAAATTGAGGGGGAGGATGCCCACCAAATGGAGAATGGTTGAACAAGTTGTGGTATATGACTGGGATGGAATACTATTATACTATAAGAAATGACAGGGGGCGGAGCCAAGATGATGGCTGAAAAGCAGGGACTTGCATGAGCTCCCCACCACGTCCCTCCAAAAACCTATAAAAATGGCTCTGAACAAATTCTAGAACTGCAGAACCCACAAAATAGCAGAGGGAAGCAGGGATTCAGCCCAGGAGAGCCTGGATGGTCAATGGGTGAGGTCTATCGCGCACGGAGCTGGGAGCAGAGGGAAGCAGAGCCCAGTGTGGGCGGTGGCAGGACCAACCAAATCAGGAGCTGGGAGGAACAGGCCCTAGCACCCTGAATCAGTGAGCTGTGGCAGTTACCAAACTTCTCAACCCACAAACACTAAAGATATCAGAGAAGGTTAGTGGGAAAAGCTGCAGGGGACAGAGTGAAAAGAGTTCACAGTTCGGCCACTGCCCTGGAGGCAGCAGAGGTGGTGCAGCTACAGAACTACAGCCACAGTTGCTTCCAGCCCCAGGCCCACCTATTGGGAGGAATTAAGTGGTGAATCAGAGCAGGAGTGCAGAGCCAGCTTAAGATCTGAGTCAGGTCCAGGTTGGTGGTTCTTGGGGAAGGAGGAGAGCTGGTGTGGCAGAGCTGGCTGTATAGAAATAGCTCTGAAAACAACGGTGCATCCCCTCAAGCTTGGAACAAAATACTCTTTACTCTATAAGCAGTCATACCCCAACAAAAAACTCAAGGGTCAAGTAAGTTGGCTGGGAACATGGCCAGGCAGCAAAAACGCACTCAGATTCAGTCTCAGACTTTGGAATCTTTCTTTGGTGACAAAGAAGACCAAAATATACAGCCAGAAGAAGTCTACAAAGTCAAAGAGCCTACATCAAAAGCCTACAAGAAAAACATGAACTGGTCTCAGGCCATGGAAGAGCTCAAAAAGGATTTGGAAAAGCAAGTTAGAGAAGTAGAGGAAAAATTGGGAAGAGAAATGAGAATGACACAAGAAAATCATGAAAAACAAGTCAATGACTTGCTAAAGGAGACCCCCCCAAAATACTGAAAAAAAATATTGAAGAAAATAACACCTTAAAAAACAGACTAACTCAAATGGCAAAAGAGTTCCAAAAAGCCAATGAGGAGAAGAATGCCTTGAAAGGCAGAATTAGCCAAATGGAAAAGGAGGTCCAAAAGACCACTGAAGAAAATACTACCTTAAAAATGAGATTGGACCAAGTGGAAGCTAGTGACTTGATGAGAAATCAAGATATTATAAAACAGAACCAAAGGAATGAAAAAGTGGAAGACAATCTGAAATATCTCATTGGAAAAACCACTGACCTGGAAAATAGATCCAGGAGAGATAATTTAAAAATTATTGGACTACCTGAAAGCCATGATCAAAAAAAGAGCCTAGATATCATCTTTCAAGAAATTATCAAGGAGAACTGCCCTGATATTCTAGAGCCAGAGGGTAAAATAGAAATTGAAAGAATCCACAGATCGCCTCCTGAAAAAGATCCCAAAAAGAAAACTCCTAGGAATATTGTCTCCAAATTCCAGAGCTCCCAGGTCAAGGAGAAAATACTGTGAGCAGTCAGAAAGAAACAATTTGAGTATTGTGGAAAAACAATCAGGATAACACAAGATCTAGGAGCTTCTACATTAAAGGATCAAAGGGCTTGGAAAGCAATATTGCGGAGGTCAATGGAGCTAGGATTAAAACCAAGAATCACCTACCGAGTAAAACTGAGTATCATGCTCCAAGGCAAAATCATGACTTTCAATAAGATAGAGGACTTTCAAGCTTTCTCAGTGAAAAGACCAGAGCTGAATAGAAAATTTGACTTTCAAACAGAAGAATCAAGAAGCATGAAAAGGTAAACAAGAAAGAGAAATCACAAGGGACTTACTAAAGTTGAACTGTTTTGTTTACATTCCTACATGGAAAGATGATGTGTATGATTCATGAGACCACAGTATTAGAGTAGCTGAAAGGAATATGCATATATATATATATATATATATATATATATATATATATATATATACACACACAGAGGGCACAGGGTGAGTTGAATATGAAGGGATGATATCTAAAAATATAAAATTAAGTTAAGGGATGAGAGAGGAATATATTGAGAGAGGGAGATAGGGAGAGACAGAATGGAGTAAATTATCTTGCATAAAAGTGGCAAGAAAAAGCAGTTCTGTAGAAAGGGAAGAGGGGACAGGTGAGGGGGAATGAGTAAATCTTGCTGTCATCAGATTTGGCCTGAGGAGGAAATACCATATATACTCAATTGGGTATCTTACCCCACAGGAAAGAAGGAGGAAGAAGATAAAAAAGGGGGAACGATAGAAGGGAGGGCAGATGGGGGAGGAGATAATCAAAAACAAACACTTTTGAAAAGGGACAGGGTCAAGGGAGAAAATTCAATAAAGGGAGATAGGTGAGGAAAGAGCAAAACATAGTGAGTCTTTCACAACATGAGTATTGTGAAAGGGTTATGCATAATGATACGCATGTGGCCTATGTTGAATTGCTTGACTTCTTAGGGAGGGTGGGTGGGAAGGGAAGAGGGGAGAGAATTTGGAACTCAAAGTTTTAAAAACAGATGTTCAAAAACAACAAAAAAAAGTTTTTGCATGCAACTAGAAAATAAGATACATAGGCAACGGGGCATAGAAATTTATCTTGTCCTACAAGAAAGGAAGGGAAAAGGGGATGGGAGAGGAGTGGGGTGACAGAAGGGAGGGCTGACTGGGGAATGGGGCAACCAGAACATACACCATCTTGGAGTGGGTGGGAGGGTAGAAAATTTGTAATTCAAACTCTTGTGAAAATCAATGCTGAAAACTAAATATATTAAATAAATTAAATACATGTACAGCTAAAAAAAAAAGAAATGACAAGCAGGATGGTTTTAGAAAAACCTAAGAAGACTTATATGAATTGATGCTGAGTGAAGCAAGCAGAACCAGGAGACCACTGTACACAGGAACAGCAAAATTATAATGAGGATCAACTCAGAATGACTTAGTTATTCTGGTCAATATAATGATCCAAGCCAATCTGAAGGACTTAGGATGAAAAATGCTGTCTACCTCCAGAGAGAGAACTGATAGTCTTGAGTACAGATTGAACCATAAAGTTTTCCACGTTATTTTTTTTTGCAACATGGCCAATATGAAAATATTTTGCATGATTTCACATGTATAACTGATAAAACATTTTTCTGCCTTCTCAGTGGGTGGGGAAAGGGTGGGAGAGAATTCGAAACTCAAAAGAGAATTTTTAATGAATGCTAAAAATAATGAATTTACTTTTTAAAAAATAAATTAATATTCCTTATACATGCTCAATCTAACTATAGTAATAACGTCAATACTTTACAACTTACAGAGTTAATACAATACCATTTATTAATAAGTTATGTTAGCAAATTAGATAGCCATAACAAAATTCTCATGAAGAAAGAGTACAAAAATGTTAAGTTAAATTATGAAAAAGTAGATGGGTGAAGGTTTTTAACTTCTCCAAAATGTATTATAAAACAGTATTACTTTTTAAAATTCCTAATACTAGACAAAAAGAGAAACTATCAATTATTACAATTCTCCTGCACTGTTTTAAGTTTATTAATATGCCAAACCTTCACCTGAATCTATTTTAAGGTTCTTTGCTATTTAGGAGACATGTTTCCCTTTATCAGAACACATGCCAACCTTCTAGTGTCAATATACTGTGCACATTTTATATGCCAAAATATGAAATCCTCAATTTAATAATCCTATATAAATTAAATCTAAGTAAGAGAGAAGCCCAAGAATCAAATATGAACAATGCCTTACCTTAACATAAGCAAGAATCCCCAATGTGGTCTTCATCTGGAAGTATTCTTGAGTAATTGTTATTGTAACACAGGTCACCACTGCTAGTTTCAGTTAACATTCCATTAACATGGACAGACCTAAGGAAAGAAAGAGGGGGAATATCCAACAACATTAAGTATCTTTAATAAATATTACACAGATATGCATATATGTTTCTGTCTATCTTGTTTGCCTTAGTTTCCTCATCTGTAAAATGAGAAGAATAATAGCACCTCCCAGGGCTACTGTGAGTACAAAGTAGTATTTGTAAAGCACTTAGCACAGTGCCTGTCACATACTAAGTGCTATATAAATGTTAGCTATTACTATTATTAAATGAAGCACTTATGCATTTCATTAAATCCAACAATATGGCAGAGGTAGAAATGTTACGATCCTCATTTTGCTAATGAGATCCTGAGACACAAAGAAATTAAATGCCTCAGTCACACAGAATGTCAGATATTTGAAATTACAACCCAGATTCTCCAGATTCCCAATACAGGCCTCTCTGTCCATCTTGTTCAACTACCCTCCTAATAATAAAACTAAAAACATTCTCCTCAAAATCACATAAAAAGGCACCTTCCAAACCAAATAAATAAATAAAGTGTGTATGTGTTTGTTTTTTTTTTAAAACAAGGCACCTTCGTCCTGCTTCTTTACACAGATGGGGAACTATGGATATGAAACATCACAGATGTCAGACTTTTCATTTTATCAGTTAGTTTTGCTAAACTCTACCCCCCCCCTCCTTTTTTATTTTGCTGTAAGAATGGTTCTCTGGAAGGGTATAGGGCAAGAGACATATTGGCAAATGTAAAGAGATGTAAAAAACAAAAGATATCTATGAAAAAATATTTTAAAAGGATTTAAGAGATATTTATTAAGTCAGTAAGGTGATTACTTATTTTATAGAAAGATCTATTACTTCACCTTCACAAAGGGGAACCACCATCCTAAGGATTGAGCTGGTCTCTCAAAGTAAAAAAGAATCAGAGAGTTTTTCCTGTTCTCCCATAGTAAAGAGGAGATTAGAATTCCAGCATGAGAATACTCACTTTTGAGAAGCAAAAAGATTGCTACAGAATAGTGTCCAAAATGGTTTCAACCTATAGATAGATAAATATAGATATATACATATATCGCACCCCCAAAAGGCAATGGATATAAAGATCTGAAAAATATGGGAAGGTTTATGAGCAAAAGGGGAAGAAGACCAATATACAGGGACTACAACCACATAAAGACAACATTAACAATAAGGAATTCATAATATACAGATGGTAAAGGTGTTCATCTAGAAGTAGGAAAATAAGGCCAATGGGGACACATTTAAGTGTAGGATTGATCACAAAACAAGAAGTTACAGACATGCAATAATATAAATTTTTTTGTTTGTCAGACAGTTTGTTTATATGCCTGGTTTTTTTTTTTTTTAATACTCTTGTTCACCTATCTGCCTGCTCTTCCCTCTCCTTTTGCTGGATCATCATCCTGTTCTCCTATAGAGGCTATACCCTAAGATTCTGACCTGGGCCATCTTCTCTGCTCTATCTATACTGATAGTGACCCTGGATTCAATTATCATCTCCACACAGACAATTCACAGATCTATATATCGAGTCCTAGTCCCACTCCTGAATTCTAGCCGCATATCAACAACTGCCTAAAAGAGATTTCAAAATGGCATTCCCCTAAGCATCACATATTTAATATGTACAAAAGAGAATTCCTCTTTCCTTCCAAAACCCACTACAATAATTTGGAACTATACCCAAGGGGCTATAAAACTGTGCATACCCTTTGATCCAGAAATACCACAACTGGGTCTGTATCCCAAAGAGATCATAAAAAATGGAAAAACCCATATGTACTAGAATATTTATAGCAGTTCTTTTTTTGGTAGCTAAGAATGGGAAATTGAGAGGATATCCATCAATTGGGGAGTGGCTGAACAAGCTGTGGTATATCATTGTAATGGGATATTATTGTGCCATGAGATATGACACACAGGATGCTTTCAGAAAAACCTGGAAAGACTTACTCAAACTGATGCAAAATGAAGTGAGCAGAACCAGGAGAACATTATACACAGTAACAGCAATATCGTACAATGATCAACTATGAATAACTTAGCTACTCTCAGTAATACAATTATCTAAGACAGTCCCAAAGGACTCGTAATGAAAAATGCTACTCCAGAGAACAATCTGATGGCATCTGAATACATAACAGAGCTTGCTTCCTTCCTTCCTTCCTTCCTTTCAGTTTGAGTTTGCTGATTACACATATATAACCTATATCAGATTGCTTACTGTCTCAGAGATGAGGGAGAAGAGGGTGGGAGGGATAGACTTTGGAACTTAAAACTTTAAAAAAAAAGAATGTTAAAAATTGCTTTTACATGTATTTGGGGGAGAAAATAAAGTATTACTTTTTAAAAATAATTTTAGAACGTTAAAAAAAAAAAACACTGCTCTTCCAAACATCCCTACTTCTGTCAAAGGCACTACCATTTTTCCAGGTTCCCATGTTCATAACCACAATATTATCCCTAACTTCACTCTCTTCATCTCACAAACACATTCAGTTGCCAGATATTGCCATTTCTATTCAGTATCTCCTGAATTTAACCTCTTCTTTCTACTCATAAAGTCACTACTTCAGTTCAGGCCCTTATCCACCTCTTACCCAAGTAATGCAATGGCCTCCAAATCAGTTTCCCTACTTCAGGCTTCTTCCCACTCCAATCCATCCTCCATACTGCTGCAAAAATGATTTTCATTCATTGCAGATCTGAGCATGACACTCCCATATTCAATCAACTTCAGTGCCTCTTTATTACCTCTTGGCTAAAAAATAAAATCCTGTTTGGCTTTTAAAGCCCTTTACAGCCTGGCCTTAAAATAATTCCCCAACTTCATTATACATTACCCTTTCTACACTCATTGGCCCAGTCAAATTGGCCTTTCTATGCTCCTCAGACCCAGCACTGCACCTCCTATCTATCTCTACACCTTTATGCTTACTGTCCACCCAACCTAGAACGTACCCCCTTCCTTATTGACACTTCATAGCATTCCTCAAGAGCAGCTCAAGGACCACATTCTATGTTTTTTTCTTATCCTAACTGGTAATGTTCCTGCCTTGTTTTAACTACCTTCTATTTACTTTGTATTTATTCTGTAAATACTTATATATGTACATGTTGCTTCCCCCTATAGAATGAAAGCTCCTTAAGTGGAAGGGCTATTTCAGTCTCTGTATTTATAACCCTCAGTGTAGTACAATACCTGGCACGTAGTACATGTTGTTAATGGACTGACTAGTTCCCATGTTCACTGATCCAACTACAGGTAACCATTTCAGCTCCTTAAGCAGCCTTATCCCGGGAAGGGAAATATGCTACAATTCCCACCACTGGAAACATCCATCTATATAAGTTAGTAAGTTAGCATTCCAATTTACAAACTGTCACTTTCCAACAAATATTGACTCTACAATGCGGAAGGGTCATTCTTAGATACTGTAGGAAATTCAATGAAGTATAAGACACGGTCTATATGCCCTCTAAAAAGTTACAATACAGTTAACGGGGAATAAGCATGATGTAGATTTGGTGTCAGAAAACCTTCATTCAAATCTCAGCCCTGCCACTTGCTACCTGTGTGACTTCAGACAAGCCAATTAAGCTCTCCTGAACTGTTAAATAGTTAATGAAGGCCTAAATTCCTTCATCTCTAAAGTGAGGGGTTTGAATGAGATGGTTTCCGAGGGCCCTTTCAAATCTAGACTGTATATGATTCTAAGATCCTAGAGAGATGATAGCTATACTCATCAATTCACCAAAATAGATAAAGTGCTTTACTATGTTCCAGACACTATAGTGAGCACACAGATACAAGGAAGTAAGATAATCTTAATCTAGCCCTCTAGTAGTTTATACCCTAATGGAGGAAAGATAAGCCATAATTTAATGTTGCTCAGTCATTTCAGTACTATGTGACTATTTATTACTCCATTTGGGGTTTTCTTAGCAAAGATACTGGAGTGGTTTGCCATTTCCTTCTCCAGCTCATTTTACAGATGAGGAAACTGAGGCAAAACAGAGTTAAGCGACTTGTCTAGGATCACCCAGCTAATAAGTGTCTGAGGCCAGATTTGAACTCAAATTCTCCTAACTCCAGGTATGGTGCTCTATCCACTGTGCCATGCAGCTTCCCCCACCTGATTCCCACAAGATAACACAAAAGCCTATTTAGCAGTGCCAGTGACCCAGAGGCAGAGAGTAAGGTTGTAATTCATGAAAGATGAAGGTGATGACCAGAATATAGGTAGCATGTCATGAAGATGGCTGGGAAATGATGGTGGCAAATGGAAAATATCCTATAATAAAAAGTAGTATATATGGTAAAAAAAATGACAAATAACTAGTAGAAAGGGTTTCTAAAATGCCAAGCTTAGCCTTTATCCTGTAGTTGATGGAGAGCCACAGAATATTACTGGTCTGCACCAACATGATTAATGTGGTGTTTCAGTAAGAATAATCTGGAGGTAACGTGCAAAGCAAGTAGACTAGGTACAAAGAAACCAGTGTAGAAAGGAAGCTATTGCTATTTCCAAGTTTAAGGTAATCAGAGTCTAAAGAAAGGTGATAGCACTTGGAATGGAAAGGACAGCTGAATTTGAGAAAGAGAAATTTAAAGAAATTCATGTGTTTCGTTGAAATGAATCAAATCAATAGTCTAGTTCGCTCCTAATAAATAAGGGGGAAAATAAGGTTTTGTACCTATAAAGATGAGGAATAGATATTAGAAAAGAATTGAAAGAAAAAGCAACTGTCAAGCTATAACAAACCTCTAGAAACCACTACAAATGACCCTGCCACCTGAGTCTTCACTCTTATCAATAATTGTTTATCCCTGTCTCAAACAATACATGTATCTATCTCCATGTCTGTTTACTGGAAATAAAGGAAAGTTATCATGAGAAAAAGACTTCATAAATCTTTAAATATCATATTAATTTAATACTCATTACTAAAAGTACCATTTGCAATCAGGAAAGAGAGGTTATGCAACAGACACTTTTCAATGAACTGGGGGAGCTAGAAGCACTGCAATAACATTTGTTAAATCCAGCCACACTACAGTCTTGAATGTTGACATCAGGTAAACTATGACCCTAAGGGGAAGAGATGGAATAATACATGCTGGGTGATGCTGGTGAGGTCGTCAAATTTCTATTAAGTCAAATGTCCACAAGGTTGAAGGATCGCTATAATTCTTATTACGTGATCTTAGGAACTTTGTAGGCCTCAGTTTCTCTAAAGTCCTTTCCTATATCCCACTTTCCCCTTCTCATCTCCTTCTATCTTTGCCAAAATTTAAGGGATTTACCTTTATATAGTATTTCAGGAGTTTCATAGTCACTTCACATGAAACGACTGGAAATAACATGTTATTTCAAGTTTTGTAACAGAGAATTAAAACATCTTCTTTAGAACTAGTTAACCCAAGGTAGTGTGAATATAAGTTCACATTGGCTATTGGTAGAGTCAGCTTTTTGCACAGGTCTGGAATGAGGTCTAAGAATGTTGCTGATCAACTTTTGCTTACAGCAATTCATAAAGCCATTCTTGCTCAGCATAGAACAAAACATTTAAAGAAAGCATCTGTGTGTGTGCCTGTGCGCATGCACACACCCACCCACCAAAGGTATGAAGGTATACAGGATGGTAAAGTTATTTAAAATAATGGTCTCAGGGACTTACGCTAAGTAAGAGAAGAGTTATTATATCTAAGTTCGACTTCCCCCATGACTCCAAAATGACACAAAATGTGTCAAATAAAAATTAAAAGCTCACAATTTAATTCCTATCTCTTCACAGCCTAGTGGGTAAATCTTCATGAATTTATCCAGCTTACATGGATATAGGAGATAGAAGATAACAAGATGAGAATTAGAAGAGGGACCCAACAGTAACGTGACTATCTGCTCCAATACTGTATACAAACAGACGGGGACTTCTGACAAGAAAGCTAAGTGAGAAGGTTGACATAAGCCAGCCCCCTACCTCAGTACCCTTCAAACAGCAATAAATGCAACAAATAAATTTAAAAAAATAAGGGAAATATATGGGGCTTCTAGTAAACTTCTAGTAACAGCTAAATATAATTCCTCTCCACAACATCATAAAATGGCAAGAAATGGGGCAAAGAGCAAAGAATTAATGGAAAAAAAAAAAGCAAAGAAGCCTTAGGGAAAAAAAATCCATCATAGAAAAACCAACAGAGACTGATAAAGAAAAAAGAGCAATCACGAGAATCTATGCAATTAATACTACAAAAAAATCAACTTAAAAATCCCAAAGAAAGGGAAAGCATTGCAATAAAATCTATAAGACCCCTCAGATAATAACAGAACTCTCAAGAAATGTTCAGAAAAACAATCAGAAAATTAAAAGACAGATTAAAAGAAATAAAGATGGAAACAAGCATGGAAATTTGAAATCTCTGAAAATAAACCAAAAAGATCAAAAAAAGTAGCACATTCATGGCAAATGACAGAGAACCTCTCCAAAACCATAGTCTTTGGGAAGAAGAATAACAGTTGAAACTCAAAAATCTGAAGATGTAAGAAAAACTGACTAAACATAAAGTCAAAGAAAATGAGCTTGAAGATAGGATAGAAAGAAAAAAAAAAACTAAGTTACAGACCTTCTAGAAAACAAATGAAATTTAAAATCTGAATGCCATTTTTAAAGAGATCATATAAGGAAAACTGCCCAAAAGTGTTGCAAATATGGCAAACTACAGACTGAGAAAATATACAAGATACCAATGAAAGAAACCTCAAGTTTAAATTCACCAAGAAATACCATGGTCAAACTTCAGAGCATCAATATCAAACAAGAAACAACAGTAAATATGTTAGAGAAAATTAGACCAAATAACTAGATTACTCATTTTTTAAAGTCAAAGTAAAAACCAAAATGTATTCCTAAAAGCAAAGGATATTTTGTACCCCCCAAATATAAGATTTCCTGTCTTGCTAAGTATCAATGAAAAAAGATGGGCTTTCAGCAACAGCAGTAAGGAGGGATTTTAGTCATTCCTTCAAAAGAAGCCATAAAGACATTGCCAACATATATACGTTGCCAACATATCGAAATATTCTGCTTAACTATACTTATTATACATGGGACAGAATCTCTTTTTGATGGATAGATGGATTAGTAGATAGTAATAAAAGCACAAAAAGAAGAGTATCAATAAAGTATTTTAGAAGAATACAGAAGACCAAAAAAAAATTCAGAAGGAAATACAAATAGGAAAATATTGTCCCTACCATGTTAAATTTGTATTTTTAAAAATTAGCCTAATTGATTTCACAGACTGAAATCTCTCCCACTCAATCCATTCTCACAAACCTGCCCCAAGAAACAGGTTTTTTTTTTTTGGGGGGGGGGGTGGTATAACCATGTCATTCTCCCCACCACCATCTTCCCCATCAAATAAAGTCCAATGGTTCTCTTTTACCACTAGGATCAAATATAATTTCCTCTATTCAGCATTTTAAACCTTTTTACAACCTGATCCCATCCTAACTTTCCAGTCTTATCATACATTACTCCATTCCATGAACTTTAAGTTCCAGTTATACTGGTCTTCTTGTCTCACACTTTATTCCATCTCCTAACTCCATTCCATTTTGCCTTTTCTGGTCATCCCCAAGCCTGGAATGCTCTTCAGCTTCACCTCCGTCTTTTGCAATTTCTTCCTTACTTCAAGTCTCAATTCAAGCACTATCTTCTAGATGAGGTTTTCCCCCAGATCCCTTTCTGTCCCTGCTACCACAATGCCCCAGCTGCCAGTGCCTTACCCTACACAGGGTTGTGAGAAGATGGGCACTTTAATATACCATTGGTAAAGTTATGGATTCTTCAACAATTCTCAAAAATAATTTGGAATTACACGAGAAAAAGTGACTAAATTGTTCATATTCTTTGACCCAGGGCCACCACTACTAGACATTGACCAAAGAGATCAATGACAAAAAGATTCCATATACATCAAAATGTTTGTAGAAGCACTTTCTATAAAAACAAATTAAAAAACAATAACAACCTGGAAACAAAGTACAATCCCATCAAATGAGTTACGACAACAATCTGTATTATATGGATATTTTGGAACATTAAATTGTGACAAAAGGAATAATGAATATGAGGAATTAAAAGAAAACTTATATGAACTGATACAAAGAAAACAGAACATGGAGGATAGATACAATAACTACAACTACAAATAAAATTTAGATAAAATGTAATAACAAATGCTGCTAAATACTTCCTCTCAGTAAAGAAACAATGTACTCATGCATGCATAATGTTACATGCTCTATCAATCTTGGAGACTATATGAAGTAATTTAACTTACTTTTTTTTTTAAAGGGAAGGTGCTGTGATATGAAAACAATGTATCAAAACATTTTAAAAATTAAATAGTGGGTTCAGAGCCAGAAAAAAGGTGCACAAAATAACATTTTCTATTCAAAAGGATTTATCATCTGTCCATTCCAAAGCACATATTAGAATTCATCATTTGTCCATCTCTTCTCCAAAATGGTCCTTTATAAACAACCACTCATGTATTTTTCTTAAAAAAAGGGCAAAAATATTTGTTAGGCAGAAAACTTTGCAGCTAAACTGTTTCTAGTTATTCTTACTTGAGAGAGATTTGCAACCCTGACAAATTGATTTATATTTAAATTGACAAACAGTACAGTACAATCTACCACTGATGTTATTATATAATAGAAGCATAATCTTCATTATGTGTCCTAGGTAAAAGTGGTTCAGAATCATAAAAGGGCTCTAAGAAAATCAATAAGATTATCCAGTTCCAGAAGCTACATGTTTATCAACATTTATTAAATTTCTACTGTGTACTATCATTGAGTCAGGTGCTATGAAGAAGTATAAAATTTTTTTAAAACCTTCCTCCCCCCTCAACTATCCAATCCAATTAATTACCAATGTCTATAAAGTTTCACAGCTCTTGGCAATTAATTACTGGAAGGTATTGGAAAACTACGCAATCCATGAGCACAGCAGTCATATAAGAAAAGTCCAAGTAAAGCTACCATAATAACTGCCAAATATCAGAAAGCACCAAATGATATGTTATCTGTTGTCACCCAAATTTTTTTAGCTGTACACCTTTCATAATTCCTTCCTTATCCCTTGTCTCCCCCTAAAACAGCATGGAAATTGTAATTCATTCTAGTCAAAATGATATGTTTCTGTTTCATATATGTGTAGTGTGTCCTGAAGAGATGACCTAACATTGCCATGATCAATTGGATGTGGAGGTTAGTCAGATAAATTAGGAGCATGACACCATAGTCAACCATGGCCCAAAAAGCACTGTGCATAAAAGATTGAAAAACAGTGGATATTTTAATGGCCCATCCTAAATCTGAAAGCAAGTCAACCATTGATTAATTCAGGTCAACGGTTCCTATTTAGCAGTTTACAAACTGCCAAAGAGTTCATGACAATGTTCCAGGAGTTTACACTAAAAAATTCTTTTTTGGCACCTTAAGTAGTAAATAATTGTCAAATTATGCTACAAATATATTTTCTTCTGTGACAACAAGAAAATATGTGCATATTTGAAGAGTTAAAGGCTTGTTTCTACAGCAAGTCAAAACTGTCATTTAAAGAGTAATATATGCAATCAATGTTAAATACATTAATTATTTAATACAGTATCTTTCATTAGCCAATAGAGAAGCAAATATTTTGTATTGTAACTAGCAATTAGCTAGGTAGCTAAAAATAAAAAATGAATGTATACCTCTCAGCAGAAACCTTATAAAAATCTCCTACCATTTTCTACCACATATTTGTGTGAGCAAGCACTTTCACTTTAATCTTGTTTTAAATAAACATAGAAATAAATGAAATTGTTTGGTGTGAAGCAACATATTGTAAACCAGGCCTGTACAACACATGACCTGCAGGCCACTTGAAGCCCACCAAAGGATCTTGAGCAGCCATAGAAACGTAGAGGATGTAAAAGAAAGTAAAGATGTAATGAGTGCTTTGCCTGTGCCCCACCTAACCAGCCTTCCACAAGTCACTACTGTGCCTTTCATGTAACTTCCCGGGTGGAGTTGCCATTGTGCAAGATGAGTTCTATGCAGAATCATCAAGAGTTGTATCTTTTCGCCGTGTTTTCAGTTGTTACTGGAGTTGAATAGGGACAAAGTGAGTGCAGCCACATGCCAACACAGCTGACAACCCCTATACGATGAAAGGCAACAAAATGAGAGATTCTTCCCCTCCTTCACTTCGAGGCTGCCCTCCAAGTTTACATGAGTGTCTGGCTCTTTCTCCAAGGTCAGACACTCAGTTCAGTATTTTTTATATGTAAGCAGTTGCAGTGGAGATTTTTTGGTTCTAACATGAAAGTTTCTGGGGTGACTTTGTGAAATGTGTGATAAAAAGAAATGGAAGAGTGAATCAGAACATAGGGTATTTAATCCAGAGTGGACAAATAGATACTTGTTCACTTACACAAGAGTCAAAATACTGTGCCTTGTTTGCCGAGAAGTTGCAAAGGAATACACTCTCTATTGCCATTTTGAATCAAAACATCCTGACTTAAGCAAATTGGATACCAATGAAAAACAAATTAAAGCCAAAAATGGTTGAAAAATCTCAGTAGGGAACAACAGTATTTCAAGAAAGTAAACTCAGAAAATGAGGTAACTACTAAGGTTATTTTTCAGACTTCTAAAGAAATTGCTGCTGCTAGGAAGTCTTTTACTGAAGGTGACGCCATAAAAAGTGTTTGCTGATTGCAATTTCTAGATTATGTCCCAATAAAAAAAAGTATTTTTGAGAAAGTTTAATCATTAATTATACCTTTATTTGGAAAGTAAGCTGCTAAAAATCTATATGCAGCCTGAAGAAGTTTAGCCTATTTTAATTTTGGCCCCTATCCACTGCCAAGTTGTGCAGGTCTGTTGTAAACCTTTGTTCAAATAAAGAAGTACATCAAAATTAAGTTTAAAAGATTATATTAAACCTCTTCCAAGTTGTAACTTATTTCACTAAAGTATTATTTATATTCAACAAAATTTGCAAAATAAATTTAGTATGACGTCTTACAAATAATAAGCATATGAGGTCTTATTGGATTATTTCTTTTAATTCTTACTGAATATCCCATATAAAATATTCATAATTATCTTATAATTTATTTTACAATTTTATATTTAGTACTCATAATTGCAGGTAGAATAAAATTTTATATTTTATAATTATATAATGAAAATTTTAATTTCAAGCTTTTGGAGAGGGTCAAAAGTTATTATAAGCACTTAATAAATCTAAGACAATACTATAAGTAGCATACTAAATTACCCTTTGGGGTTCACAACCCATTTTTTTTCATTGAAAGGGATTCATGGAATAACTACAAAAAAAATTGGGAACCACTGCTCTAGACAAATTAAGTTGGTTATACAAGATCAGGACAAAGAATTTCAGCTTCCCAGACAAAATGAAATCAGCAAAATCTTGTATAGGGAAAGGGGTAGTAGAAAGGGGGCTGACAGCCCCCCCAGTTATATAACTTATAACTCTACTAATTATTATGAGAGAAATATTATGATTATAAATATTTTTTTTACTCTTTTTTTTTTTATTTTTAGTTTACCACTCACGGTTCTACATAGTTTTGAGTTCCAGTTTTTCTCCCCTCCCTCCCCCCTCCCTCCCCAAGACGGCATGAAGTCTCATATAACTGTCATGTATAACTTCGCATTGAATTAATTTATGCACTAGTCAAGTCGTGGAGAAGAATTTTGACCAATGGAATGAATCATGAGAAAGAAGAAACAGAACCAAAAAAAAAAAAAAACCCAAAAACAAAAACAAAAGAGAAGCAGAAAAGGCAAGCATGTAGTGTGCCTCAGTCTGTATTCAAACTTCGCAGTTCTTTGTCTGGATGAAGATAGCATTCTCCATCGTGAGTCCCCTGGAGTTGTCCTTGCCCCTTAGGTTGCTGAGAAAAGCGCAGTATGTCAGGGTTGGTCCTCACGGAATCCATATATCTGTGGCTGTGCACAACGTTCTCCTGGCTCTGCTCCGCTCACTCAGCATTATGTCGTGTAGGTTTTTCCAGGTTGTTATGAAGTCTGCATCATCCCCATTTCTTATGGCACAATAGTATTCCATTACCTTCATGTACCACAGTTTGTTCAGCCATTCCCCAATTGATGGGCATCCCTTTGATTTCCAATTCTTGGCTACCACAAAGAGAGCTGCTATAAATATTCTTGTACATATGGGTCCTTTTCCTGCTTGCGTGATTTCTTTGGGATACAACCCTAGAAGTGGTATTGCTGGGTCAAAGGGTATGAACATTTCTATAGCCCTTTGGGCATAGTTCCAAACCGCCCTCCAAAATGGCTGGATCAGCTCACAACTCCACCAGCAATGCAACAATGTCCCAATTTCCCCACATCCTTTCCAGCATTTATCATTCTCCTGATTTGTTATTTTAGCCAATCTGACAGGAGAGATGTGGTATCTAAGAGTTGTTTTGATTTGCATTTCTCTAATCAGCAGCGATCCAGAGCATTTTTCCATATGCCTGTAGATAGCTTTAATTTCTTCCTCTGAAAACTGCCTGTTCATATCCTTTGACCATTTCTCAATTGGGGAATGGCTTGTATTCCTATATATTTGGCTCAGCTCCCTGTATATTTTAGAGATGAGGCCTTTATCAGAGATACTAGTTGCAAAGATTTTCTCCCAATTTTCTGCTTCCCTCCTAATTCTTGTTGCATTGGCTTTTTTTGTACAAAAACATTTCAATTTGACATAATCAAAATTATCCATTTTGCATTTTGTAATGCTCTCTATCTCTTGTTGGGTCATGAATTCTTTACTTTTCCACAAATCTGATAAGTAAACTATTCCTTGCTTTCCCAAATTACTTAGAGTATCAACTTTTACTCCTAAATCATGAACCCATTTTGACTTTATTTTGGTATATGGTGTAAGATATTGGTGATTATAAATATTTTAATTAAGGAATTAGAAGTAGCTTATGTGCCCCTCCCTAGAGCTCTTGCCCCACCGAACACACAGATGGCACTAAAATTTCCTAGGGTCCCTTTTAGCTATAAATTAGAATGATAGATTTAAAAACTGAGGAAGGGACCTTAGTAGCAATCTACTCCAATCCATGCATGTTTATATAGGCTCTGTCTCTCTGTATACACACACACACACACACACACACACACACACACACACACACCACGGCAAAGCCAAAATTTGAATTTTTGAATGCGGATTCTTCTGACTCCAAATCTAATCTAATTCTCTACTCTACCATATACTAACTACCTCTTCTTGATCTCTTTCCAGAAATCCTATTTCCCTGTAGTGCTCAACCTTGAACAGCCTGAGCCACTACCCCATTCCCCCAGTACAAACACAACCACTTTTTAAACCATGTCAGCCTTTCAGTCTGATCTGGTAAAGGTCATTCAGGGTCATGACCTTTCTTCCTTATATCAATGGTAGCAGAATTCTAGAGGGTAGAGGTAGAAAATGAAATCCCTAGAGACTGGAACTAAGATGTCACTTCATTCACATACATTTCAACTAATATCTTGAGAGAGCTGTGGCTTCATTTATCAAACTCAAGTCTTGCTAGGAAAAAAAAAATCAACAGGGGCAATCACATTCCCATTCCATTCAAGATTCATATCAAGGGTTCAAAAGGACGAGTCATATTTTATCATTTAACAATTAGATCCACCACGACAGCTTCCAGTTTCCTTGTCTGAACATTTGTCACAGTTCTTCCATGAACTATATGAAGTCAGTCAGGAACGGGCTGTTTGTTGTCAAGTATGACATGGCCTAGTAGATGGAAATGGCCAGCTGGCTAAAAGACCATAAAACCCTGTCTTGTTCTGAGAGGAATTTCTGCAGCCATAATTTCAAGTATAGGTATACCTAAGGTATAAAGTCATCCAGCTTGTAAGTACTATTCATCCACAGAAAATACAAAGAATCAAGGTCTTAAGCAGTTAACAAACAAGAAAAAGTAAATAAAGTCCAAAGGGGGAAAGGCAGAATCAGCTAGTAGGAATCATAGCTCATTAGCAGGTTCTAGTGAATGAAAGAGAGAGGAAAGGAAGGGAAGAAGGAAAGGAGAGAGAGGGAGGAAGCAAAGAAGGAAGGAACAAAGGAAGAACAAAACAAAATCTAATAACAAAGGAAATCTTATGTAGGGTCAAATTTAAAGACAATGAGCTGATATTACAAACTTGCCAAACATTTGTCAGTTGAGAGCTTTTGGCCTCAACCCAACTTACCTGTGCAAATTCCCACTCTCACTATCATGTGAACTTATGTGCCAAGTGCATCTGCAGTTCCATCTTTTCCATTCCCACTACCAGCTCTTCCTTCCTACTCACGTGACTTAATAACTTTGTAACTCACCTTCATTCTCTCTAATTTCCAATTTATCCTATTCGCAAGTAGATGTTAATTTTTCTAGAAACACAGCTATAATAATATCCCCTTCCTGCTTTTAAAAAAAAATTGTCAGTGGTTCCTCACTGTTTATCAAATAAGGTCCAAACTTTAGCTTGATATTAAAAGTCCTCTACAATCTGGCCTCAACCTCCTCTTCCAAAATTATGTCCCAGTACTCCCTTACCTGTTCAGCTAAACTGAATTATATGGGATTTCTGGTGTCCATGAAATAGTTCATGCTATTTCACTGTCTGGAATGGGTAAAAAGTCCATCTCAAATGTTACATTCCTCATGATGTCTACTACATTTCTCTGAATAAGATATGTTGTGGCGAGTATTGTCTTTTTTTGTGACATTTATATTTTGCCTTATGTTATAGTTATGTGTGTACTTATTTTAGTGATATTATTAAACTGTAGGCTCCTCCTTAAGGCCAAGGACTGTCTGATTGATCTCTGTATCTTCTATTATATGTAGCATGCATGGTTCCTTGCATACAGCGCAGTTACTTCAACATAATAAGTACTCAATAAATATCTCAAGAATCTTTAGAGAGTGGAGTAAACACAGTAAAATAAAATGACAAAAGCACTTGATTTGAAGTGGAGTGCCAGGACATAAATTCCAGTTCTGCAATCAATTCCTTTTGTAACACTGGACAAGTTACTTTACCTCTCTGGGCTGTGGTTTTATTCACAAATTTAGGGAGTTGGGTCACATGAACTCTGAATCTCCTTCCAGCTCTAAATTCTGAGTCAAATGCAGGTTAACAGCTAGTAGACCAATTAAGCTACAACATAAAAGTATGTGAAGGGGATTAATGAGAAATAAGACTTTAAAAACTGGTTTGAGCCCAACTGTAGAGGGTCTTAACAATAAAAACTGAGAAATTTCTATTTTTTCCTAGAGGTTACAGGCCACTGCTAAAACTTTTGAGCAGAGGAATGATGTCGTTATATCTACAGCTAAAGAAAAATAATTTCGGTGACTATGTGCTAGAGAGCAGGGAGACCAGAAGCGAGCAGACTAATCAGTAGATTACAGCAATAACGTAGGCAAGTGGCAATGGGGGCCTAAACAGGCATAGCAGCAATAACAGTGAAAATAAAGACCTGCTCCAAGAGATGTCATAAAGATAGAATCCACAAACTTGGTTAGAAATTTGATGGAGAATTTCCAATGCAATTTAAAACTGAAAGTGCTTTGCAAAACAAATAATTTTTCCCATCCCTAAAACAATACAGCTGATCAAATGAGACTAAGATGACAGATAAGCAAGGAGTACTGCAAAACTAAGGATACTCTTACATCTAAATTTTTTGACAGAAAAGCATATCTATAAATTGAATGTGTTTCATTGTTATGTTCATGTCAGGGATAGATAAGATCAAAAGATAAAATGGGTAATTTGGACTACATAAAATTGAAAAGTTGTTTGGTTTTGTTTTTTTTTTTTTTTACAAACCCAATGCAGTTAAAAAAAATGAAAGGGAAACAATTAACTGAGGGGAAAAAAATCTTTCTAGCAAGTTTCTCTGATAAAGGTCTCATATCCAAGATATAAGGGACTGATTAAAATAAGGACAAGAGTCATTCCCCAATAGTCAAATAATAATAAAAAATGAACAGGCAATTTTCAAAGGCAAAAATCCAAAATACTAACAACCATATGAAAAAAATGCTCCAAATGACCAATAATTAGTGAAATGCAAATTAAAGCAACTCAGATTCCACTGCATATCTATAAGATTGGCAAAGATGACAAAAAAGAAAAAATGACAAATATAGGAAAGGCTGCAAGACGACAGGCACGGTAAAATGTACTGTGGATGGAACTACGAATTAATCCAGCCATCCTGAAAAGCAATTTGGAACTATACCCAAAGAGGCACTAAACTGTGATGATGCTATATAACACTACTAGACCTATAACCCACTCCCACCCACCCCCCAAAAGCTCAAAGAACAGGAAAAGGACCCACATGTACAATAACATTTATAGCAACTCTTTTTGTAATGGCAAAAAACTAGAAACTAAGCAGGTGTCTATCAATTAAGGAATAGCTAAACAAATTATGGTATGTGAAAATAATAGAACATTGTAGTTTAGTAACAATTGAAAAAGAGATGGTTCCAGAGAAACCTGTGAAGACTTGTATGAGCTGACATAGAATGAAATGAACAGAAGCAGAGAAAAACAATTAAGACAGACTTAAGAATTCTGATTGAAGAAATAACCAGTTTCAAGGAGGTACAAAATGGACATGGCCAACGTGAGGATTTGTTTTGCTTCACTATGATTATTTGATATAAGGTTTGTTTGGGGTGGTAGAGTTGTTTTGCTTTTCTTTCATTCTCCGTGTGAAAATTAAAGGGGAGGTCAAAGTGGGTCTAGTATAAGTGTCATCAAAATGGAAAAAGAAAAAGGAAATTTGGTCACTGAGTCATTTTTAAAAGATGCACATGGTCAGTAGTATAGAAAGATAAGCAGGACAGCTTTGAAAATAACAGAATGAATACTTTAAAAGAAAAGCAAGCTATATACAATACAGAGTCATAGCTTTATGTATAATCCTCTTTTTCTGTTCTAATTTGCACAGGGAAACACTCCTTTGGTGTTTAGTTAAGATTGAGAAAAAAAAGACACACAACATGCTGAGGTAAATTGTCAAAATAGTGTTATTGCCATTTTGCATAAGGAAAACAGGTTCCAAGAGTTTGTTACTTTTCCAAATTCAACCATTCGTTAAATAACCTGCTGTGGAAGTCTTTATAATAGAGTCCCAACTTTGTAATAACAATATTCTCAGTGTTGTTATATAGGCTGTGACACAAAAACATTACAATCAGCAACAGGAAGGGAAAAAAAAACTAAGGGAAAGAACATACAAAAACATTTATAGCAATGTTTTTCTCTGTAGCCAAAACCAGAAACAAAATGACTGCTTATCAATTGGGGAATGGATGAATAATTGTGAATGTAATGGGATAGTAAGACAAAAAGAATGTGGTCATAGAAACCTGGGGAAACATATGAACTGATGTTGAGTGAATGGAATAGAATTAGAACAATTTAAATAACTATAATATTTGTAAAGATAAACAAATTTGAAAAATTTAAACATTCTGATCAATTCTACGAACAGTCACACCACCAGACAAAATGACGATGAAGGATGATGCTCCAACTAACAAAGTGGTGGGGATCTGAAGGTGCAAATTGAGACAAATATTTTTAGACATGGCCAATGTGTGGATTTGTTTAGCTTTACTATGATTATCTGTTAGAAGATGGTTGTTTTGTTTCTTAATTGAGGAGGATATGGGAGAGACTAGGTAGGGATAGCAATAACAGTGATACATAAGAGGGACACAGTACCATTTAAAAAAAAAAAATAGAAGAGAACAAAAAAAGTGGTTCAGGAAACAGACAGGCAGGACATTTTTGGAACTAACGTGCCAAATTCATCATGTAATTTTGAAAAAAAAATTCAAGCTATATGAGCTGTGCAAAGGTTTCCCATATATTCCTTTTTCTATTCTTCTTTGTGTATGGAACTATATCTTTGTCAGTTAGTCAAGTTCAGATTAAAAAAATTAACAAAAATTATGTTTTTAAAAAAGAATTGCCTAGTTGTAGTAAGAGCGCAGTTTAGGTTAAATAACAAATGTGTGGTGTATCCTGTCAACATGTTAAGAAGCAGAGAAGTATTCCAGGGTTAGAATTTGTCAAGGTAGTAGTGAGGGATTCACTACCTACCTCCATGATCCTGAACTTTAATACTCCTCTCTTTGATCACTTAACTTCCTATCCTTCCATCTCTTCCTCTGCCCCTCTACCTTTCTCCTAAATCTATTCCTCACCCTTACCTTGGTCTCCAGTCCCTCCACCCCTCTTCCTCTCCTGTTCCATAACCCCTGCGCTCTATACTTTCCTCCCTTCACAGTCTTCAGTCTAGAGATGACCAGTTCAATTACAGTATCAATTGCACCTTTATCCTGTCACCACTAACATCTTGCTAAATCCCAAACTTTTGTTACCTGCACACTGCTCTGCTCTGAACACTACTGAAAGAATTCATGCAACCCATGCTAATAGAGTTCAGAACAAATCTATGTTTATCTAATCACCATGGAGCCCTCATTGCTGAATAGTGATGCCTTAATTCTTCCCTAATTAACACTCCTGGACTTCTCTGAAGATACTGACATTGCTAACCTCACCTTTCCCCTACATACTCTCTCTTCCTTGGTTCTGTGACACTGTTCCTTCGTGGTTCTACTAACCACCTTTCTGACCATTCTTTCTCAATCTCCTTTGCTAGATAGTTTAGGCTGGTTAGCCATTGGAATCCTCAAGTTCTGAACTGACTTCCTATTTATTCTGTCCAGCATGACAGTATCCAGCCAATACTGTCAAGCATTTCTTCATCCAATAGCTTTCACTCCTTCCAAACTAAAGACTGAAATTATGCCTTTGATTGATTCAGTAGAGGTGTTCTCATCTCATAAAAAAAATATCACAGCTAGAGTATCTTTAAGTGAATGGGTGACTGGATGATTCAGTGACCCCCCAACACTTATACTTGTCTCCTCCCTCCCCCATCTACTCACTTAATACATCCTGTCATGTGTACTTCCACAACATCTCTAGCATCACTCCCCTCTCTCCATTCACACAAACCTCACCCTACTTCAAACCCTCTCAATTGGACTTTTGTAATTACCTCTTAATTGATCTCTTTGCTTCTAGCCTCTCCCATTCCAACCCACTGATCAAACAGCTACCAAAATAATCTTCCTAAAGCAAAAATCTCACTATATTACCCTCCTGCTCAAAAATATAAAGTGACTTCCTACTGCCTCTAGAATAACATATAAAAATTTCTCAGTGTGGCATTTTAAATTCTCCACAATCTGGCCCCAACCTACCTTTCCAAACTCATTTTATGCTATTTCCCTTTATTCGCTCTACATTCCAAACTTGCTGTTTTCTGAACTCAGCATTCCAGCTCTGGACTACTAGTATTTGGCTGCATTGCTTAGACCGGACTCCACCATCATTATGCTCCTAAGAAACCTCTTTACCAGGAAACTCATCTTCCTCATCTCCTTCTCTAAGCATCTGAGCATCTTTCAAGGCTGAGCACAGTTAGGAATACCTACTCAAAGCCTTTCTCATTCTCTTTAAGTGCTTTCTCGCAAGTTCCTTGTTATTTATTTATTTGAGGGCATCATCACCCTTCCAGTTATCCAGGCTCCCGATCTAGGTGTCATACTCAATTCCTCACTTTCCCATACACAATCTTTTGCCAAGTCCTATCATTCTACCTTTATAACTATTCTTATATCAGCCTCATTATTTCCTGACAATTCTCACCATGCTACAAGCCCCTATAACCTTAAGCTGGGAATACTGAAGCTGCTTTCTCCTTGCCTCATGTTTCCCTCCACTCCATTCTATCCTCCACTCAGCTACGAAAATGATCTTCCAAAAAGCCCAGGTGTGACCATGTCACCTCCCTACTCAATGAACTTTAATGGCTCCCTATTTCCTTCGGGATCAACATAAAATCCTGCTTGGTTTTTAAAGCCCTTAACAAACTCGTCCCTTCCTACCTTTATACTTGACACCCAATGACACTGGCCCTCTTTGCTATTCCTTGCACTATACACTTCATTTTCCAACTCTGGGCATTTTCATAGGCTATCTTCCATGCTGTACCATGAGGAATTCTCACCTACCTCATCTTTACCTGTTAGCTTCCCTGGCTTCCTTCAATTGCAAGCTAAAATCCCACCTTCTACATTAAGTGTTCCTCAGATCCCCTTGATGCCAATTCCTGCCCTCTGAGATTGCCTCCAATTTACTCTGTAAATATTAGATGTACATAGGGGTTTGCATGTTGTTTCTCCCTAATCCCTGTAAAATATAAGCTCCTTAATTTGGAACTATGCCAAAAGGGCTATAAAACTGTGCACATCCTTTGATCCAGCAACCATTACTAAGTTTGTATCCCAAAGAGATCATGAAAAAGGGAAAAGGACCCACATGTACAAAAATTGAAGGGATGCCCATCAATCGGGGAATGGCTGCACAATTTGTAATGTATGAATGTAATGGAATACTATTGTTCTATAAGAAACGATGAACAGGCAGAGTTCAGAAAACTTGGAAAGACTTACATGAACTGATGCTGAATGAAGTGAGGAGAACCAGGAGAACATTGTACATAGTAACAGCAACACTGTGTGATGACCAGCTTTGACAGACTTAGCTCCTCTCAGCAATCTAAGACAATTCCGAAAGACTCGTGATGGAAAATGCTATCCACCCACATCCAGAGAAAGAACTATAGAGTCTGAATGAAGATTGAAGCATATTATTTTCTCGTTTTATTGTTTTTTTCTCTCATAGTTTTTCCCTTTTATTCTGATTCTTCTTGCACAACATGACTAATGTGGAAATATGTTTAATATGACTATGTGTATATGTGTGCGTACATATATGTACACACACATACACACACACACAACATATATTGCATGCCATCTTGGGGAAGGGGGAGAGGAGGGAGGAAGAAACTTAGAATTCAAACCCTTATAAAAGTGAATGTGAAAACTGAAAAAAAAATTTTTTTTAAATTTGAGCTCCTTAAGGACAAGGACTCTTTTTCATTGTTGTCCTTGCAACCATAAACCTTAATAAAGTGTTGTTGAATTAACTAGGGAAAATGAATACTATATTACTCTAAACATGGGAATCCTCTGAATATGCTTGGTCATCATCTGCAACTTTCCCCTGCCTTCCAATCATGCCAAGTCTTATCCATTCTATCTCTACAACAACATGTCACATCTACCCTCTTCTTTCTGCTCATGAAGCCACCACCCTAGTTCAAGCCCTTACCACCTTGTCCTTGTATTACTAGAATCTAGCACCGTGGGCACTTACTGATTTAACTTAGTAGACTGGGGATTGATAATAGGGTGCACCGATAAAAGGAGCTCATATTGGAAAAAAAAATATGCAAATGTAGGATAAAAAAAACAGCAAATATAGGATGCATTCAGGTTTGACAAACAAGAAACCAGTATTTGGATCAATATAATATTTAGAATAAAAATGAGAAGTACCAAGAGGAATTACAGTTTGAGTTACATCTTGAAAGAAACAACACACGAAAAAGCTCTGAAGCAAATTTTGTTTCGTTGTTTCAGGAAGGGAAGGCAGGAGCAAGCAAAATGTGTAACAAGAACTCTGTATAAGTAAAATAATGAGAAAACAGTTTCCTGGAAAAGGAAAAAGGCTTAAAATGCTAGGGTGAGGAGTTCAGACTTGATATCCTAGGCAAAAGGAAGCCACTGCTGAATGAGAATTGCCATAATAAATGGTGTTTGAAATTTGAAAAAGACTATTTTAGCAGCTATACTGTAGCATGGAATAGAGAAAAAAGACTTTTGTCGAGTCATTTTAGTTGTGTCTGACTCTTCGTGACCCCATTTGGAGTTTTCTTGGAAAAGGTACTGAAGTAGTTTGACAGTTCCTTCTCCAACTCATTTTAAGGGACTTGCCCAGGGTCACACAGCTAGTTAAGTGTCTGAGAGCCACATCTGAATTCAGGTCTTCCTGACTCCAGGACTGGCACTTTATCC
Organism: Trichosurus vulpecula; assembly: GCF_011100635.1. Taxonomy (NCBI): domain Eukaryota; kingdom Metazoa; phylum Chordata; class Mammalia; order Diprotodontia; family Phalangeridae; genus Trichosurus; species Trichosurus vulpecula. Next base: position 207,693,408 of record NC_050575.1, on the reverse strand, counting down.
ACTTTGTCACCTAGCTGCCCTCAAAGAAACCAGAGGCAAGGAAATATGAGGACAAGAAATAACATTAATCCAGGTATGGGGACAAGAAAGAAATGAGTGTGAGTTGTGTAACTGGAAAAAAAAAAAACCAACCCAAATCACAGGTACAGAATCAATAAAATTTAGATTACATCACAGAATCTTCAAAGTTGAAAACAACCTCAGATGTTAACATGAATTCCCTCTATAATATCCTCAACAAGTGATTTTTTCAGCCTCTGCTTGAAGCCCTCTAGTGACAAGAAACTCATTAACTGCCAAGGCAACCTATACCACTTTGGGACAACTTCATTAGGAAGTTCCTGCTAATACAGGGCTAAGATCTACCTCAATTCTCTGTAACTTCCTCCCATTCTGTCCTAGTTCTGACCTCTGGGGCCAAGCAAAAGAAAACTAATCTTCTTCATGTGACAATCCTTCAAATATCTGAAGACAGTAATCATATCCCACCTTTTTTGCAGTTTCTTCAGCCATTCTCAAGACTGTGAAGTCCTTCCATCATCCTAGTTGCCCTACAACTTGATGTCTTTCCTAAAATGTGACACCCAGAACACAATACTCCAAACGTGTTTTAATTAGGAAAGAGTACATCAGAATTATAAGCTACTTTGGGAGCTGATGGGGGGGAGGGGCAAGAGGGCGGAGGGGATAGAAGGCCAACCTCAGAGCTAGAACATCTTGGTTCAAGTGTCACTTTTAATGCATAGTAACTATATTGGTCAAGGCCTGGTACACTAGTTAATACCCAAAAACTATACATTGCAGAGAAGATGCTGATCTGCATTAGTAGAAGAAATTTCCTCATCTAGGAGTTTTTTAAGCCAAGGAAATCAAAGTTCCAATACCTATCTATCTACTTCACTACCTTTTTTGGAGTGGGCACTATTCTTCTATTAAAGTAGTCTAAGACTGACTTAATTTTTTTGGCTCCAACATCACCATGTTGACTGATATTGAGATGATATGATTTACCCAACCCCTTAGGTCATCTTTCTGAATCCCCATTCTGTCATCTGAAGTACTAGTTATTCCTCTACCAAATACCTTTTACCTTCCATCTGAATCACTGTTAAGCATTTTTATCAAAAAAAAATAACCAAAGAGCCCCTGGCCAACAGCCTCATGGGACATCCCAGCTTCTCCAATATGCAGGGCTTCTGGGCCTAGGGCTGGAGCTGCATGAGTGACTGCAGTAGCTGGAGGTGGCAGGTGTTGTGCATGCAAATATTTGTGAGATGGCTACAGATTTTCCTAAGTCTACTGCTCCTGACTGCAAAGGAGACCTGAGAAGCAATACCAGCTTAGACACAGATTACCTACCCACTTCAGGTCCTTTACTGTGAATGTGTATTATCCATTATCAATAGAGTACTATGATGTTGCTTGATTAGCATGATTTTGCTAATTAGAGACAGTAGTTAGAGAAGAATTTTCCAAATGAGTTTGCAAAACTCACTGTACGAATTTCACCTAAATAAGAACATGGAAATCAGAATGTCAAGAAAAGGCAGAAGAGAAAGAGAAGACAAGCGGAAGGAGTCAAATAACACATACACAAAAAAAGACAGTATCCCAAAAGGTTACAACAGCCAAAATTCCTAGCAAAAAAGAAATATATAACTAGAGTATATGGCCTTGCAACTTTGAAAACTGACCTTAAAGAAGGAGCAAGGTTTTTTGTTCAGAAATTCTCATGTGGTAGTTTAGTTACAGGGAAGGATGAAATCATCTTTCAGAGAGACTTTACAGATAATATCCTGGATGTAATTCAGAAGTGGCCAGAGGTGGATGAAGACAGTTCAGAGGTACTTGGAAAAGAAAAGAAGTGATTTAAAAAAATTTTTTTTTCTGTATTTAATGACCTAAATAGCCTGTAGCCAACAGAAGCAAAAGCTTTAAAAATATTTCTATTTATCTTACAGTAAAAGTACAGACTACCCTCATCCTTTGTCATTTCACTGTTGTGTACAAGACTGCTTGCTTTTTTGTATTTGTTTTATTTTTAAAAATTTGCCAAAGTCAAATAAACTGGAGAAATTCATCATGCTTATGTACGAAACAGAAATTTGGTTAAGTAAAAACTTTTGGTCATCAAAAGGGGGCCAAAGGCTAGAGCTTAAGTGCTAGAGCAAAGTACCACCAGAAAAGCCCATCAGGCTGACATCAATCCATTAATCAACACACTTTACATCCAGTCATTTAACTAGTTACAAGTCCAGCCAACAGTCTATATTTCTCCATCTTTTCCCAAGGACACTGTAAGAAGCTGTCAAACACCTTGTTAAAATGCAGGTATCAGCTTCCCTAATCTATCAATCTAGTAACGATAAGTTTAAAATGTTAGAAAAAAGGACAAAGGCTGAAAATGACTAAATTTGTAGAACTAAAAGACCAAAGATGCATGACTATACCAGTCATAACATGAGGAGCCTAGAGCCATTTTATTCATTCTTATTTCCCATTCCTAACATAAGAACATAACTTTAAATAATAGTAATATTTAAAGGGTAGTGAGGACATTCTATTTCTTTTGCATTATTCCTCAAGAATTTAATAAGGAGCTTTGAAAAATTACTCAAAGTTCTGACTGAAAGGCTGACCACTGAGAAGGATTTTACCTCAGAAGATGTGTCTAATTGCCAGTTCAATTTGTCTATTCCATAAAGGCAGTACTAAGCCTCTAGATTTATAAAGCTACCTTTGTGCTTTACAAGTATCCCTCCTGGAACAAACCAATAGATTAAGCCAATGATAACAGACATAACTATCAGGACAAAATGTGACATCAAGTAAGTCTAATATGTGGTGGGGAAGAAGAATTAAGAGGGGTAAAAATGGCAAAACCTCTCTTCTATAATCAGAGGTAACCAAGTGATCAATTTTCATCTTACCACTATAAATAATTAGAGGTTCTTCTAATTTATGTTATGGAATAGACAGTCATAGAGTCCAAAAGATTCCAAAGCTGCATGACTACACAGGTATGATTTGTATCAGATTGCTTGCCTTCTCAAGGAGGGGAGTGGGGGCGGAGGAAGGAGAGAATTTCAAAGTTAAAAATTTTTAAAGAATGTAAAAAAATTTATATGTAATTGAGGGGAAAAAAATAAAATAAGAAAAAAAAAAAAGATTCCATAGCAACCTATAGCTTTGTCTTGGCATCAGTTATTTCCTTCTGAACAAGGTAAAACAAGATGGGATTCTCCAAGGACAGCAATCCTGGCAGCAGCATAAAACTATTTGGGATTTGGGGATAAGCTCCCATCTATTCTACTTGGTTTTCTAGAGTTGTATCTATATAGGTATTGCCTCTCTCAAATTAAGGTCATCACTTCTAATCTCATCATGCTGTTCTAACTCAGGTGTTGATTGATACCACTTCCCTCAGCCTCCTTTCCCCTCTGATTAGAGGGCTGGACTGTGAAGTACCAAACTCCTCTCAATGCCTTCCTTTATAGAAGGTAGAAAACAGGACTTTCTGACTCACTCCGTTCCGCATCTACAACTCTGCCTGGTTTTAACTCCTCTGAACACTATACCCCCAGCATCAGGGCCCTTCCCCACCCCACCCCACTTCCTTTGATGTGTTACCTCCCCCCATTAGGTCTAACTCCCTGAGGTAAGGGACTGTCTTCTATTTGATTGTATCCCCAGCTTAGCACAGTGCCTGACACATAGTAGGTGCTTAATAACTGTTTATTGGATATTGGATAGTGAGCACAAATACCAACCCTAATATAGGAAATTTATAAGCACTTACTATGTGCCAGGCACTGTGCTAAGTGCTTCAACTTGAGCTAGAGATACAACTAGCTATCTCTATGGTACATACAAGTTCCAAGTGCTCCATACACAGCTTTTTGCCCAAATTTATAGAATCAACTAATAAGGAGAGCAAAATCACACATATCCCAAGAATCTCCAAAACAAATAGGTTAGAATGGTAGTAAATGGCTCATGGCCACTGAACCATTCTCATGCCAACTGTTACCCACACAATAGACAAGCCAACCTAACTAAAGTAGCAAAGCACCTTGAGAGAGTAGATGCGTTCCAGGCAAGTCAAATCACCACCACCACCCTAACCATCTCCCTGTAAACCCTGATGGGGATAGGCCAGGACCCTGAGCCCAAGAGCCTTGAGAAAAGCAACATTTCCAGCCCAGTGCCCTCAGCCATCATCCTGGAAAGCAGTCTTTGTGGAAATGCAGTCTGGCCACTGCTCCTGCAGGTGTTAAAGCCAAAGCTACTGAACATGGAGAAAAGGAAGTTCTTGTGATCAGTTCAAAATAATATGATTTTTATCAGTAAAAATTACATCAAATAAGAGGCAACTGCTTTGCTGCTACTCTGTAAGGACCATAATATCCATCCATTTGATTTGTAGCTGAAACTTTCCATATGTGTTATCTCCCCTATTAGAATGTCAGCTCCTAAAGAATAGGGACTGTCTTACTTTTCTATATATATCCTCATCACTTAGCACAGTGTTTTTCACTTAGTAAGCTTTTAATAAATGCATTATTCATTCATTCATCCAAAGGCACAGCAAACAATATATAAGGATGAGAAGGAAAGGTTTGAACCTAAAAAAGTTACTACTCAATGTGATTAAAAAAATCAGCTTCTCCTTTGGGGAAAAAAAAAAAAGATCAGAATTAGCAAGCCCAGGAGTCACAAGATATATCCTTAGTGACCCACTGGACACTACCCTAACACATCTGATTAGTTGGTAAGAAGAAAGGTAGAGGAAAGAGTAATTTTCCTTGTGGACCAAACAAGTAGGCAAGAGCATAACTCTTCAAATTTGCAAACGGAACAAACATTCCTATGCCTCTCCAGCTGCTCATGCAGCCCGGAACTACAAGAAGGGTAGAAAGGTGTTAATTTTTAAAAGGAGAGTAGGGGTGGGGAGACACACCAGATGGAACAACTCAAAGAACCTAAGAAACTACTTAATGGCTTTGTGACTATTATATTCAGCAAGAAATTGCTAATGCCATGGCAGCTGCTATGGGAATCCCAAGAATCTCCTAAACACCATAAATGCTGGTCATTCATCTTTCCCTGCTGCCTTCAAACAAACCTAGGTATCTTCCATACTTAAAATTTCACTTATATCTCTCACAGCTAAAAGACCAGAAAAATGTTCCTCTTCTGCAGATTGATTTCACTTTCTCTCCTCTCTCACTTCTCAACCATTTGCAATCTGGCTTGGGACCTCACTGAATTGAAATTGCTCTCAAAGTCACCAAAAATCTCAAATGCTAAATCCAATGCCCTTTTTAAATGCATTATCCTAACATTTTCTAAATCCTTATCCTTCTTAATCTTTCTACAGCACTTGACAGTGTTTACAATCTTCTCCTGAATACTCTCCCCTCCCTGACATTTTGTGACACAGCTCTCTTGGTTATCCTCCTACCTGTCTGACTACTTCTCAATCTCCTCTGCTGACTCAACATCTATGTTATAGGAATGCTAGTCAAGAGCTGGAGGGGACCTTAGAAGCCACATAGTTCAAATGCTTCATTTTATAGATAAGAAAATTTGGTCCCAGAGAGGTTGAATGACCTTGCCCAAGGTCATACTACTCGTAAACATTAGGGACAGGACTTTAATTCAGGTCCTCTGACTCTTTCCACTATACCACACAGCCTTTTAAGGGTCTTCAGAGCTAAGCTCTAGTGAAACCTCCTACACAAGACCTTTCTTGACTCCACCTACCAAGTTACATTTTAGATAGACAGAGAGATAGAGTATTTAGTTCTATGCATATATTTTACCCTAAAGGAGAAAATACAAATGACTTGAGGAGAGGGACAGTTCCATTTTTGTCTTCGAATCCCTCTAATATAGTGCCTGGAATACAGCAGGCAAGTAAGATATGATTGTTGATTGAATATTGTGCTCCATGCTGATCTTCTCACTCAGGATGCCATGGACAAAACTTAATATAATCAGAACCATGGTCAGATAAGTCCAGATAGTCAAAGGAAACGGAATGTGCAGTCACAAGAGATTTATAAGGAAAATGAAAGCAGTGAGAAGAGAGAAAGGTCTCTGAAGAAGACAATTAACTGTTCATATGTAGTATGCCAAAGAGAAACAGCTTGTCATGGTGGAGAGAGCAATGACCTCAGAGTCGAGAAGACTTGAATTCAAGTTCAGTCTGACACTTATCAGCTATATGGACAAAAATGGGCCCTGTCAGTGCCCAAAACAACTCAATAAGCCATAAGATCTGCATTAGTAGAGGAAGGTTCCACACTGGGAGCTCCCTCTATAAACTTAGTTCCCAAGCTAGACCAACATTTTAAAAACAAAACAAAACTCCAAAAACAACTAATCAAACAAAGTTGAGAAATACCCCATTCTTCCAAACTTGCCTCTTCAGCACTACCATTTCATCAATCTCTATATTGGTCTCTTCACTCAGACAACTTTTTATTACATATAAAGAATACATGCAGATTACAACACTAGTTGCAAAGCATTTAGCTTTATTTATTTTATGTCTCCATATTATAAAAAATGAAGCCACACATTAGACATTGTGGCAACCTAATTTTCCAATGTACCAAAGGGTTAACACACACTTATGAAACTACAGTAACTTTTAAAAAAAATTAAAGTTTGATACCAGGATACCAACAGCACCTCTGGAGCATTACAGCATTCTGGCATAAGCAAATTTCTGGGATTGTTACAATCTGCTGCTTCTGTTTTCAGCCCAGATTTCTAGAACTGAAACATAAGAATTGGGAAAAATACAACTGCTGGCAGAAAGGGGGAGAGAAAAAAAAACCCACTGTCTATAACCCCTTGGCATAAGTGGAAGAGTAACCATTAACTGCACCATTTTTCACACACACACACACACACACACACACACACACACACACGGAACTAAAATATTTCCTTGGCTCAAACCACACAAAAAACAGTTTAAAACCCACAATCCTCCAGATTTTCACAGAAAGAAATAGGAGAGGGGTTAGCCATAAACCATGTAAAATTGAAGTTTTGTTTCTCACAAATCAAATTGTGCTTATGCTAGGAGGGCTAATAGAAACCTAGCACAAAGCCTAGAAAAATCTTCAGGAAGCAAGTACCAGTTTGTGCCTCACAGGCAGAGATTCTTTACTACAGAGCATTTCATTTTCTCTCTGAATTATGGAACTTCTTCCCTGTAGCCAAGAAACATTTTGGAAAAGAAACAGAAAGGGAAAAAAGTGTTATTCTGTCTACAATCACAAGTTTATAACTCATGTTTTTGCCCTTAACAAGTCTTGGGCCTGAATTAATGTACTCCATTTTAACTTTATCTTCACCAATATATCATTTTGAGAATGCTCATGGTAAGGGGGGGAGACACTTGAGTTCTGCTCGTAAAACATTATTTCAGTGGATAAAACCTCATCACTACTAACCAAAAACAATTTGTAATTTTAAATGCCAAAGAACAAACACACACAAAAAAACTTTCCTTTCACATTATCCTCAATATGAAGAAATCTGACCCCCTTCCCACATCATACATGTCTGTGAAATGAGCTGAGGGGCCCCTTTGGCCAAGATTTTTTTTTTAAAGAATAAACCTTGAACCACTCCCAGAACATGAGGCAGCCCCCAAGCAAATTTAACCCTTAAGAGTCACATAAAATGTTCCTCTAAACATTCAGAACTCTTTAGTCTTCATTTCAGTAATGTATTATTCTAACATTTGAGGATTTGCTTTGTATACAGGAGTCAAAAACTATTTGCTGGATTCATTCATTAACTACAAGAGAGAAAGCAACAAGGAATCATCCCAAATAGATAAACTGACACCATAATTCACCCTTATCATCAAGGAAAGGAAATTAATATTCAAAGTTCTAATAATCTTTTATTGATCATCATGACTTTATACATTTTTCACTAAGACAGTTATATCTTCAACAGTCTCAACTACTAACACCACCAATAAAAAGGCTAAAAAGGTCATTAAGAAAGGAATCCAGATATTGACAAGTTTTTCTCCCCACCCTAAATGAAAGCTTTCATTGTCATAGAGGCTTTTTAAAAAAAAAAAAAAAAAACCTAATCTGAGATTTCACTAATTTATGGAATTACAGGTGAGGAATTTCCTCTACCAATTGGTGTAAACACCTTTGAAACTTAAGAGTCTTAGAGAGTTGCCTGGGGCATTGAGAAGTTAGATAACTTGCCTTAAATCACATAGCCCCTATGTGTCAGAACCAGGGCTTCCTGGCTAACTCTGTCTGCAGGGAGGGAGCATACACAGAACTCTATGGCATACACAGAACCAAGGAACATCAGTTGGAAAAGTAACAGATATAAAGGGGGTGAGAGAAGATCGAGAATGAGATGTTCGTTTTTGGTCATGGACAATTGTGAGAATTTGTTTTGCTTTACTATACATATTTGTTTTGTAAGTTTTATTTTTGTTTTCCTTTTAAATTGAGGGTAAAGGGAGAGAAAATAAATGCTTGTTTATTGAAAAATAAAATAAAAACTCTAAAAGAAATCGGATATCACCTAATCCAAACCATATATAAATAAGAATATCATTTACAGAATCTCCCAGAATCACCAGACTTCAGTGATGGGAAACTCCCTATCTCCAAAGGGTAACCTAGCTTCCAATACTTAAGAGGCCCATGTCTGCCTCTGACATTTCCATCCAATTTCCTCTGCATCTGTCCTGAAGAGCCAAGCAAAGCAAGCCTTTCAAATTCTTAAAGATGATGATCATCTACACAGGTTACTCTTCTCTTTTAATTATTACTTAACAATAAAACCCAAATTATATTCATACTATCATGAGGAATCTTAAAATATTCAAAAGAATTCAGAAACACAATATTCTACCAAAAATGAAGGTCAACCACAAGGATCAGGTTTAAGCAAAGTAGTATACTACTGTAACCTCCTTGAAGGTAGGAAATATATTTGCCTTTATATCCCCATTGCCACCACATGCTAAACATTTACAGAACTGAATTGGTGAAACTTCATTAACAGCAGAAATTGCTCCACCTTCAAGACACAGAACTCTGAAATTCACCTCTGATCACAATCTAGGCAGCTAGTTGGCACAATGGATAAAATGCTGGGCCTAGAGTCAGACCCTTTCTAGCTATGCAACCTTTGGCAAGTCATTTAACCTCTGTTTGACTCAGTTTCCTCAACTAGGAAATCTTCAATGGGGATAATAACAGCTTTTATATCCCAATGTGAGGACCAAAGGAAGTAATATTTGCAAAGCACAGTGCCTGGCACATTATTGTTGTTTAGTTTTTTCAGTCTTGTCTGATCCTTTGTGATCTCTTTTTGAAGGTTTTTGTGGCAGAGTGGTTTGCCATTTCCTTCTTTAGTCCATTCTACATTTATGTACCTGGCACATAGTAGGTGCTATATAAATGCTAGCTATTACTATCATAATCAGCATCATCATTAATCTTATTTATTATTAATCTTAATCTTATGTCTCAGGATTCTTACACTTATTCTTTACCTTCATATGACCATTGGAGCACCAATCCTTTCTATTCTCAGTCTACCATCCTGGTTATTCCTTGAGCAAGACACTACTTCATTTCCCAACGCTCTGCCTTTGCAGTGTCTGTTCCCCAAGTCTGAAATGTTCTGTCTTGTCTCTGCCTCTTAGCTTTCCTGGCCTCCTTCAAGACTCACCTTCTGTAAGAGGCTTTCCTTGTCCTCACTGCTAATGCCTTCCCTCTAAGATGCCCTTCCATTTACCATATATATATATATATATAAAACGTAGTTGCTCACATGCTGTCTTCCCAATCTCAACGTGAGAGCTCACTTAAGGGAGAGATGGTGTTATGCCATTCTTTGTCTTCCCAACACTTGGCTTAGTGCATGATACATAGTAAGAACTAATTAAATGCTTCTTCAGTGATTGAATGCTATGGCTTCACCTTTCCTCTTTTTAGTGTGTGGACTCTATAATGAAGTATTTCAGCAAGGCAGTGACCTCCACCCTTAACTTTCTCATCCCCTTGTCTTCAGTTCTTCCACCCGCTAAATATTAAGTTTGCCTATCTATCCTCTTCTCCATTTCTACTCTGGAATTCAATTTTGTGACTTCCTTCAGCAGCCCTGAGTCTACTGCAAATTTCTAACCCCGACTAGATCTTAGCTGCTTGTAATATTTTAATTCATCTCTGATTTGACTGGAACACATCCCCCCATATCCACTGTACTATAACATCTCTCACCTCAGAATACCATATACTTTTACCTTCACTTTCACACCTGTATTTTCTTGCTAGATTAGAAGGTGATATTAGTTTAGTTCAATCCTTTCATTTCAGAGAAATTTGAGATGTTGAAGGATTAAGACTTCCTCAAGGTCACAAGGATGATGGAAATAGGACTTGAATCCAGCTCTCTTGTTTTCCACACTTCAGTCATTAACTAGCCAGATCACTATAGCACTTTACTGCTATTAGCCCGGATACTACCAAGTTACTAAAAAATTGAGAACACCCCCAATCTACATTCCCCCATTACCTTTTTTTTTTTTTTTACCAGAGCAGAAGTTTCTGTCACTAAGCATCCATGTATCCCCAGCACCAATGCCTGGGCCATTGTAGGCACTTCCTAAGTGATTGTTAGACTGGACTGAACCAACAGGCAACCAGCTAGTTTCTCAGCTGATGATCTAGAAACCTTGTTTTCCCACCCAAATCGTTCCAACACAATCCAGACACAAAAAAAATCTAATGTTCCTACACACCTCTACTTAACAATATTCGTCATCCAGAAAGAAGAGAAGTGTCCCTGGAAGCCCCCTTAGCTGACACAAAATTACGTATCTCGGAGAAGGAAAGACTTCAAGAGGGTGTAGGCCCCTGTCATGTCAAATAGGTATCATTATTCCCAACTTGCTGTCAAGGCAACTGAGACCCAGCCAGGTTAAGTGGCTTGCCCAAGGTCACGCAGCTCAAGGAAGTGGTCTCCCGCCTCCGAGTGCTCACCTAAGAGATTTCATTCTCCCTTAGGTGTTCTCGAAGGGTATGAAATCATTGTCCGGCTTGGGGAGCCCATTAGTCACGAGGTCGTCCCCTTTAATAGAGGAGCGGCAAGTGGCGCTCACCTCGCGCTCCCCACCCCCGGAGACCTGCGGGGTCCAAAGAACATCTTCCCAGGACGGGGACGAACGCGTCCCAGTTAATCAGGGCGACGAGAAAATCGGCCTCAGGCTGCCAGCCTCAGCCTCCTCCTCCCGCCGCGCCGCCTCTCGCAGCGCTAGCGTTCTCCCCCCTCCACACCCCGAGCTGCCCCCAGCTGGTGTCCCTGACAGCTGCGACCTCCACCCCCGGGAACCGAGCTAGGGGAAGAACTCGGGGAAGAGGAGGAGGAGGAGAGGGGTGGAGGAGGGAAACGAAGGGAGCCAGGGAAGAAAAGGGAGTGAGAGAGGGGGGAGGACCAGCTGCTCCCTCCCCGCCCCCTCGGGCCTCGCTCAGCCGCCGCTGCCGCTGCCGGGCGCCCGTGACAGCTGCACCCCACCCCGAGCTCCGTTCGTTCAGCTTCGTTCAGCACCGCTCACCTGCCGCCACTGCCGCCGCCGCCGCTGCCACCTTCGGCTCTTGGGCCCGCTGACGGCCCCGCTGACAGCCGCCGCCTCAGCGCTGGCGCCTGCAGCCCGCCAGGCCCCCAGCGGCGGGAGCCCAGCCCCCTCCTCCTACGGAGTCCTGCAGGGTCCCTCGGGGTCCCCGCTCTGCCCAGCTCCCCTCCCCCGCACCCCCAAGGGGGGGAGGGATGAAGGAAAACTCGGGCGCGCGCGCCCTCGCTCGCTCTCCCTCAGCGAAGGGAGAGACTGAGGCCCTAAGGGGGGGTGGGGGTGGGAGGCTTAGTAGGGGGAGAGAGAGGCCACTGCTCGGAAGGAGGGGGGTCACGACGAGAGGGCGGAGAGCAGATCACGGCTCAATCCTCGCTCCTTTGGCCGCGAGGAACACGGATTTCAGCAGCTCTGCACAGCCGCCATGTTCTCCTCCTCCTCCTCCTCCTCCTTCTAACCCCCTCCCCCTCCCCCGACCCTCCGGCCCCGCCCCTCCGGCCCCGCCCCCCCCGCCCGCTCGCGGCCCCGCCCCGGGCCGCGTGCCGTGCTGCCATCATGACGCACCAACCCGCTGCCGCCGAAACCCGACTGCACCGCACGGCGCGCGCATTTTTCCCTTCCCTCCCCCGCTCCTTCCTCCTCCCGGAGCGCCTCTAGCTGGGGCTGGGCGCGTGCCGTCCCAGGAGCCGCCTCCTTTCCCTGGCTGCCTGCTGCTTACTCACGCGCCCAGCCTTGCTGCCTCCCCTCCCGGCCCTTCATCAAGTGTGAAACCCGGGATCCAATAGAATTCCGTCTCCCAACAGGGCCCAGGGCGGGGGAGCAGACAGTGTAGGGTAGTGAAAAGTGCTGCATTTGCTTGTGTAGAAGGCGTACACTTGAATCCAGATTCTTCCACTCCAGGGAATCAACAAATATTTATTAACCGCTGTGCTAAGAGCTGGGCAGGGGCAAACAAAAACTTACCACCTTTGTGACTGGTCAAGTCACCCAGCTTCTATGAGCCTCACTTTCCTCAGCTGCAGAATGGGGTTGATAATAATAGCTGATGCTTGGCGCTTTGAGTTGGAAAGCACTTTACATACTATTACCTCAGTGCTTACTTTGAGGTGGTTCTGTGACTCGTCTGAAATAATGTATCCTAAGCTCTTTGCAAACCTTAACCCAGGCTTCCAGACTCCAAATCCAATGCTCTTCCAATTCTACTTCCTCTTTCTTGCCTGTTGCTAAAAGACCTCAAAAGGCTATCAATTGACAGGATTTTTAAGGGTTCTTGTGCATGTACCAGGCACTGGTTTAAGCTCTGAGGAAACAGATGAACTTTGGGCCGTAGAGGAGCTTACTTTCTGTCTGAGGGACTTCTTGTACCGGTACTAACAATTAACTTAAACCTGCTACTTAAGTATATACAAATTATAGAGCTAGAAACTGGATCTGTGATTTCATTGTTAATGTAAAATCTTGGATGAGGAAGTTAAGCAGATTTTCTGCAATTTGGAATCCTAGAGAGTAATCTAGAACCCTTAAGTTATTTGCCCAAGGTCACACAGCCAATATGTGTCAAAAAGGACTTGAACACGTCTGCCCTGACTCTGAGGCTGCCATTTTGTAAACACAGGCACACACATTTTTTTTTTTTGCAGGGATGGAGAAGGGTGGGGTGAGAGGCGAACTAGTAGCTGGGGAGGCCCCGAAAGACTTCAGTTGAAGATTCCACAGCTTGTCTTTGAAAGAAATCAGGGATTCTAAGACTCAGGTGAAGTGGGACTGCATTACATGGGAGTAAATGGGAGACAGCTGGTGCAAAAGGCAAATAAGAGATAGTGTTGGTGGTATGTGAAGAACAGTAAGAAGGCCAATTTTACTGGAAAATTGTTGTTCAGTCGTTTCAGTCGTGTCTGACTCTTCATGACGCCTTTTTGGGGTTTTCTTGGCAAAGATACTGGAGTGGTTTGCCACTTCCTTCTCCAGCTCATTTTATAGATGAGAAAGCTGAGGCAAACAAGGTTAATTGACTTGACCAGGATCACACAGCTAGTAAGTGTGGAAAATAAGGCCAGAAAAATAGAGTTCATAAAAGGGAATACTGTATAATAAGGCTCAAAAGGGGTGTTAGAAACCCAATTGCAAATGGCGTTTAATGCTAAATGAAAGATGAAGAGGGGAACAGTGTAAGTATTCATATAGCACCTACAATGTGCTGCACTGTGCTGAGTGATTTTACAAATATCACATTTTGATCCTCACAATAACCCTGTGAGGTAGGGGATATTATTACTTCTGGTTCACAGATGAGGAAACTGAGGCAAAAAGAGGCTAAGTGACTAAGGAAGTGTCTGAGACCATATTTTAACTCCAGTGTTTCTTACTCTAGACAGTGCTCTATCCACTGTGCCACTAGCTGCCTTCAGACAGGAATTTGAAATTGAACCTAGAACCAAGAGGGAGCCGTTGGAGTTTATTGATAGACAGAGTGACATGGTCAGGGGAAAAAATGTGTAGAATGTGCATTGAAGAGACAAGAAGAACAATTAAGGGACTATTGCAGTGGTCCAGGAAGGTGATAAGGGCCAGAACTAGGACCTTGGCCAAGTGTCTAGAAAGAAGGTAACAGAGAAATGTTCTGGAAATAGAAACAAAAATTTGGCAGCTGATTGGATTTGAGTGGTGGGAGGGTGAAAAGTTAAAGATGACTCTATGGGTGTGAAGCCCCTTCCAGTTCTGAGATTCTCTGCCCAAGGAATTAATGATCACTATCCAATGTATCCTCTGGACAGTTCTAGTTGTTGGATTGCTCTTCCTGGTGTTCAGCTGGAGCCAAAGTATGCTGCAGTGGAGACTCAGACTAGAGCCTGGCATGTAATGGAGGTACATCTAGCCAACTTTGTTACTTTAGCTAAGTCACTTAGTTTTCTGTGCATCAGTTTCCTCATATGTAAAGTAAGTTTAGACTAGAAGAAATTTAAAGTCCCTTCTTTGTTTTTGTGATTTTTGCCTCTCTATACCTTCCATTAATTGGTCACCTCCATGTTGACAACCCTTAAAATACTCTATTTACTTTCTCCCTGCCTCTCCTAGCCTCCAGTTAATCACCCTCTTCTGAATTTATCCCATCCAGAATGTCTGTGTCCCTGGTTCTCTGGTCTGCATACAATACTTCAGATCTGGCCTAACTGGTACAAGTACATTGACTGTTACTTCCCCTATTCTGGATCTTCTTGGTCAAGATTCATGTCACTTTAGGTTTTCTGGTAGCTACATCATGCAGTTAAATTTCAGGTTCCAATCTTTGCTTAGGAATGCTTAATATGTCTCTCCTATATATACTTCACTAGGACCCAGGGGCAGCTAAGTGGTGCAGTGGGTAGAGCACTAGGCTTGGAGTGAGGAAGATCTGAGTTCAAGTTTGGCCTTAGACATTTACTAACTCGGTGACCCTGGATAAGTCACTTAACCTCAATTTGCCTTGATTCTTCATCTGTAAAATGGGGACACACTGGAGAAGGAAATGGTAAACCACTTCAGTATCTTTGCCAAGAAAACTCAGATGGACTTTGTAGAGTAGGACTCTGAAGAATCACAATGAGGACAGTATTTCCTTCTTTCTTAAAAAGCAAGGAGTAAAGAGACCTAAGTGTGTAAATCCCTTTTAAGATATAAACTATCTGATTAGCCTCTCAGCCTCAGTTTCTTCAGCTGTAAAATAGAGAAAATACTTTCCTTTGTTGTAAGGAAAGTGCTAGCCCAGTATATAAAAGTTAGCCATTCTTATTCTTTCCTCCTTTTTTTCTTCTTCTTGTCCCCCCCCCTCCCCCTTTATGCAATGGATTGCCTTATTTTATGGTCCTGTTTATCTACTAGCTTCCCTTATCAATAGTTATTTAAAAGGAGGCTGGATGACTATCAGTCAGGAATGTTGTGGAGGGAATTCTTGCATTGAGTAGGGGATTTAGACTAGATTTCAAGGTCCTTTTTAACTTGTTTTGATTCTCCCATTCTCCCAATCCCTCCCATTCCCTAGCTCAATAAGGTTTTTTTACTTGCTAAACTACAGGATCCTGCCTGGGATGAATTGGACCCAAGTCTTCTTTCGGTCGGAGACAAGGTTTGTCAAAAACACCTTTTGGGGTGGGCAAGATTTTAAGAATCTACGCTATTGGCCAGATTTTAAGAATCTGAGCATTTGTATGGCTAAATGCAAGTAGGTCAGATTCTTAAAGCAACTGAGTTGGGTTGTTTTTTTTTGTTTTTGTTTTTGGTTTTGTTTTTTTTTTTTGTGATGCTTATATGGCTAGATTGAATCTAAGCACTTTAATGGAGGCAAGATGGACCTTTTATAGAGAAGACTATTGGAAGAACTAGATGTGATCTAGGAGTGGACAAGTAGTCTGGGAACAGAGAAGCGGTCTAGGTCTAGGGACCAGGTACAGATAATGAGGACCACAATGAAAGAATTAACTGGGAAGGGCTGGGGGCCCCCAGGTGAATGCCAGGGACCTAGGCCATGTGGAAAAGTCCAGGAGCTTTTCCTTTTTGGGGTCCAGAGCCCATCTCATCACACCCATTTTCCTTAGGCTAGACCTACTCTCATTACCCTCAACTGCCACTTTCTCCAGTCAGATTCATATACCCTAAAAGTCCAATATTGCACTGAGTTTGCTTTCTCTCTGTGCCCCACATTGATCTCTCTAAAATATTGGCACTTTGGAGAAGCTAGGTGGTGTAGTAAGTAGAGCACCAACCCCGGAGTCAGGAGGACCTGAGTTCAAATCCAGCCTCAGACACTTGACATATTTACCAGCTGTGTGACCTTGGGTAAGTCACTTAACCCCAGTTGCTCTGCCTTCCCCCCTGCAAAAAAATAAATAAATAAAATATTGGCACTTTAAGAATAGAAATAAATGTTTTTGGACTCATTCATTCTGCCTCTCCTCCCCAGCAAGTCATCCCTTGCAACCCAGACTTTTAAAACAATGAGGGGGAGAAAGCAGTTGAGCAAAACCAACCAATACATGGAGCACATCAGAAGACATATACAGTGTTCCATATCCATAGACTCCCACCCCTGCAATGCAGAGAGGGAGGTACATGGTTTCAGCTTTTTGGGGGATCTGAGCTTGGTTATTATAATAATTGCAGCGCATTCAGTTTTACTCTATTGTTTGTTCTGTTTGGATTGCTGTAGTCATCCTTTGTAATGTTTTCCTGGTCCTTCATTTGGTATCAGTTTACACGTATTCCCATGTCCTAAAACATTTTTAAAAGTTAAAATATAAGGTATTATTAAACTTATATAACTCAAAGTTCATCTAAGAAAACATCCTATTATTAGCAAAATGCTTCATAACTTTAAGGATCTATAATTTCATAAGTGCAGTTAATTCCATCTACCAAGACAGATCATAATCCCTGTATAACTCAAGAGACGATCTTTGAGTTGTGACTGAAAAAAATCATTATCCTGCATCATAAGGAGGGAGGAGCCTCTCTAAATTTCTCAATCAATAAATAAGTGCCTACTACATTCCAGGCCGTGTGCTAAATGCTGAAGACACAAAAAGAGGCAAAAGATAGCCCCTGCCCTCAAGGAGTTTACTATACTTGTCTTTAGACAACAGACATACAACTCATCCCAAGGCCTTTTCTCAATGTCTTTCCTATTTTGAGGACCTGTCAGATTCCAGTTGAAGGCCAAATACATCGTGATAGTATCGTGATAGAAATTACCTGGTTGTATCCTCAATGTTCCCTTTCTGCCCCCAACCTAGTAAATTATTGCCACTCCAGTTCTTTGATTTTGTGATGATAAAATTGTCTAACCAGTCTATATGAAACCACTGTAGTCACTGAGATAATTCATTTTACTGTGATAGCCTTTAATTTCCAAGTTTGCCTTACTTATATTTAATCCCATAGCTAATTTGGTTTTTGGTCCTTAATCGAAGACTTCCTTTCCCTTTAACCAAAAAATAAACATTCCCAGCCCCTTATATCAGTGGGTATTTGAGCAGCAATTGAAAGAATAGGGAAGCAACACTCTTTATGCATTATTCTAAAAGCAGCAAAATGAACATGGAATCACAAAGACCTGATTTTAACTCTGGTCCTAGACATTTACTAGCAAGAAGTCACTTAACTGCTGTTTGCCTCAGTTTCCTTATCTGTAAAATGGGAATGATAATATTAGCACCTACCTCCCAGGATTGTTGTAAGGATCAAATGAGATTACAGTTGTAAAGTGGCACATAGTAAGTGCTTCATAATTGTTAGCTATTGTTATTATTATTATTTTCTCCCAGGGTTGTTGTGCAGATAATATGAGATAGTATTTGTAGAGTACTTTGAAAACCTTAGCTATATTATTAAACAGACTAAAACCACCTGAGTGATTAACAGTAATCAAATGGCTGTAACTGATTTTAACTTTTGACTGAAGGTCAATTAAAGCCATTTAGTTTAATTCAACAAGTATTTATCAAGCACCTACTATATGCCAGATATTGTACTTGTTGCTTGAGATTTAAAGCCAAAAACTATAGTCTCTGTCTTCAAGGAGCTTACACTCTACTAAAGAGAAATAACACTTAGATAAGTAAATGTAAAAATACAAAGTAATTTCTGGATGGGGACAGAGTATCACCAATGACATTTGAGCCAAGCCTTGAAAGAAGATGAGGAGGTAAGGTGAGGAAAAAAAAACATTCTAGGGACAGGGGACATCCTGTACCAAGGCAACAAGGTAGAAGATGGAATGATGTATAATGGGAACAATAAATAGACATATTAGTCTGAAATGAAGACTTAATGGAGAGAATGAAGTGAAATTAGTCTGGAAAGATAGACTAGACCTAAATTGTGAAGGGCTTTACAAGCCAATCTGAGGAGTTCATTTTAGAGGCAATGAGGAATTGCTGAAGCTTCTTAAGCAAGAAAGTGACATAGATAAATAGGGGCTTTATTAATATAAAGTTGGCAGTTATATGGAGGATGGTTTGGAAAGGAGAAAAAATGGTGACAGAAACCAATGGATGATAAGGGCTCTGTGTTTTCATTGATATGAAGTACACTAATGGTACAGATTGAAATCTATCAACACTTTCTCATCCTGTGAAACTCTTGTCCATGACCTCCTACAGATTCTTCATAGGAGGTCCACCCAATGGACCAGGGCCTTCTAGATCTCTTAATATTATGTGGCTGAAACACATGAGCTATCTTTTAGTTAATAACTCAACCTTTCCACAACACTAGAGCAATTCCTCTTCTTGTCCTACATCTCTCTGATGATGTCCCTTACATTTCTGTATAATTGTTTGAAAATATAATGCACTAGCTGCGCCGCCCCCCCCCAGCCTACCATGTGCCTCTCCATTGCCTTTTGCCTTTAAAAAAATTTTTCCCCCAATTACATGTAAAAACAATTTTTAATATTTTTTTTAAATTTTGAATTCCAAATTCTCTCCCTTCCATTTTTCCCTCACCCCCGACACATTGAAAAGGCAAGCAATTTGATATAGGTTATACATGTTCAGTCCTGTAAAACTCATTTCCATATTAGTCATGTTGTGAAAGAAAACACAAACAAAAAAAAGTAAGAAAAAAGTTTTTAAATGTATGCTGAGATAAGCATTCAGATTCCATCAATTCTTTCTCTGGTAGTGGATAGCATTTTTCCTCATAAGTCCTCAGAATTGTCTAGGATCATTGCGTTGATGAGAGTAGCTAAGATTTTCACAGTTGATCATAGTTACAATGTTGCTGTTACTGTGTACAATGTTCTTCTTGTTCTGTTCACATCACTTTGTATCGGTTCATATAAATCTTTCCAGGTTTTTATGAAAGCTCCTGCTCATCCTTTCTTATAGTACAATAGCATTCCATCCCAATCATATACTACAACTTGTTTAGCCATTCCCAAATTAATGGTCATACCCTCAATTTCCAATTCTTTGCCATCACAAATGGAGCTGCTATAAATATTTTTGTACGTATAGGTTCTTTTTCTTTCTTTTTAAAAATTTCTTTGTGATACAGACCTAGTAGTGATATTTCTGGGTCAAAGGGTATACACAGATTTGTAACCCTTTGGGCATAGTTCCAAATTGTTCTCCAGAATGATTAGATTAATTCACGACTCCACCAACAATGCATTAGTATCCTAATTTTCCCACATCCTTTCCGACATCCATCATTTTCCATTTCTGTCGTGTTAGCCAATCTAATAGGTGTGAGGTGGTACCTGAGAGTTGTTTTAATTTGCATTTTTCTAATCAATAGTAATTTAGAAGCTTTTCCATATGATTATGTATACCTTTGATTTCTTCTTCTGAAAACTGCCTCTTCATATCCTTTGACCTTTTATCAATTGGGGAATGTCCCATATTCTTATAAACTTGACTCAGTTCTTATATATTTGAGAAATGAAGCCTTTATCAGAAATTCTGGCTATGAAATTTTCCCCCCAATTTTCTGTTTTCCTGCTAATCTTGGCTGCGTTGGTTTTGTTTATATAAAATCTTTTTAATTTAATGTCATCAAAATTATCCCTTTTATATCCCATAATGCTCTCTATCTCTTGTTTGGTCATAAATTCTTCCCCTATCCATAGATCTGACAGATAAACTATTCCATGCTTATGTCTAAATTATGTATCCATTTCGATATTATCTTGGTATACAATGTGAGATGTTGGTCTATACCTAGTTTCTGTCAAATTGCTTTCTAGTTTTCCCAGCAGTTTTTGTCAGAGTTCTTGTCTCAAAAGCTTGGATTTTTGCCTTATCAAACACCAGATTACTATGGTTATTTACTACTCTAAGTTGTGAACCTAATCTATTCTACTGATCCACCACTCTCTTTCTTCACCAGTACCAGATTATTTTGATGATTACCACCTTGTAATACAGTTTGAGATTTGGTATGGCTAGACCACCTTCCTTCATACTTCCCTTTTGCCTTCAAATTTTAATCCTTTAGAGAACATGGTATTCTATGACTTCCAGATATACAGCATTATCAATGTTTAAAGACAATTATCATGTGCCCCTGAGCCTTCTCCAGGATAAAAATCCTCAGTTCCTTTAACAGATATATGCCAGGGTCTCTATACCCTTCACATTTCTGGTAGTCATCGTCTAAGTGTTCTCTAGGTTATTGTTGTCCTTCCTAAACTGTGGTGCTTGTGACCTGATAAGGGCAGGGTAAAGTAGAACTATCAGTTCCTTACTCCTGGAAACTATGACTCTCTTAATGTAGCCTAGGATGTATTGAGCTTTGTTGTCTGCCATATAAAATTTTGGACTTATACTGAGCTTAAAGTCACTAATATCTCACCATCTTTTCTTCCCAAACAAACTACTGTCTAACTGTGCTTCCACCATCATCATGAAGTTGATTTTCTAAACCCAAGTATAAAATTATGCAATTATCCCTGTTAAATTTCATCTCATTAGATTCAACCCAGTATTCTAACTTGTCAAGTCTTTTGGACTTTATCATCTACTCTATTAACTATCCCTCCCAGATTTATTATTGTTTGAAGGTACAATAAATATGTCATCTACGCCTTTGTCCAACTCATTGCAGAAAGAATTAAATAGCACAAGGCCTAGCACAGATTCTTGGGGTACTCTGTGGGAGATACTAACATGTTATCATTAATGACTATTCTTTGAGACCAGTCTTTAAACCAGGTTCAAATCCATCTAACTGCACTATTATCTCATCCATACCTCTCAGTCCTTTTCACTTAAATAGCATTTTACTTTATCAAATGTTTTGCTTAAATCTAAATATATTCTATCTATAGCATTCTCCTGATGTACCAGTTTAGTAACTTCATCAAAAAAGAAGTAAGGTTAATCGAGCATGACCTGTTCTTCCTAAAATGAGGCTGCCTTTAAAAATTTTCTGCTTCCTTTTCTAAATATTCATTAACTATCTATTTTACCAGGAATCAAAGGCAAGCTCACTGGCCTATAGTATGCAATTATACATCTTCCCTTTTATAAATATCAAGATATTTGCCCTTCTCCAGAGCTCCAGAACTGCCTTTCTCATTTTCTATGATTTTTCAGAAGTCATTGACAGTGGGTCAGCTACCATATCTGCCAGTTCAGTTCTCAGAGATAAAGTTCATCTAGGCCAAGTGTCTTGAAATTCATCAAGGGCAGCTAGGTGCTCTCTTATTATTTCCTTTTTCTTGTTGTCAACTCTATACTACTAGCTATTTTTGCCATTTTCATCCGTGGGCTCCTCCTTATTCTTCCTCTGACCCCTTTGAATCTATTCTCCTAAAGTTTAAGGTCTGTGTCAGCCTATATCCATCTTTCTTCTCCTTCCCTGTTGTAGACTCTAAGAGAGAATTGTCATTTTTCTCTCAAAGTTCCCATCATTCCATCTCAGCAACCAGTTCCTCTTTGTGAGTGAGACTCAAATCCTGAATAAAATTTCCCCTTGTTGTTTTTTGTACCTTCTGAAGAATGAAATGACCATTTGGAAAAGACAATAGGTTTTAAGCTATTCTGGTTTTGGCAGAGATTTCAGTTATTCAGAAATACCCAAATAACTAAAATCTCTCAGGATTATAATCTGTTTCCTGAATTCTTTATGTGTTTCTTCTTTCTGTCTAGGTGGCCTGTAGTGTATTCCAAAGACAAAATCACTTATGTTTCTATTTCTGTTGATTTTTACCTATAGGCTCTCTAATATTCTTCCCCCTTCAGGTTCCTGAATTTCCTTACATAAGCATGTCTTCTGAATAAAATGAATGCTACCCTTCACCCATTCCTGAGAATATTCAACTTCCTCTTCAGGAAGAGGTTTAAATTTGTTTGGTTTTTTTTTTTTTAGTGACCTATACTATGTCTTATAAATGAGATCTATCTATCCAAAGCCCTACCTACAAGGTATCAAATTTGTTTCCTTGTATTAGGACCTTTAGTTCATTATGTTTGTTGCCTAAACTTAATGCATTTGTATACAGACTCTTAAGACTACAGGGTTTACTACTATGTCCTCCCTTGAATTTTGTTTCCTATGAACTTCTGGGTATTTCAACTTCTAATCCTTACTGTTTCACTGGAACAGTCTCTATGGTAACCAGTTTGTTGAATGTAGTCAATTTTTCTTCTACACGCATTCTTTTCCATTTAAAGACATTTTGATTAGGCTTGTAAGACTCCAGACAAAGGCATCTTATCATCCTTAGTGGGTACACTCCATCTCTGACCAGGACCCTGTTATGAAGTTGTACTCCAGGAATAAAAATCCTGTTCTCAGATGCCATCTTCATAGCCAGCTGTTCCCTTTCTAAATTGTATTTTTTCTTCTCCATCTTTTGCTCTCAGTAGGCAACAGTAATGAAAATACCACCTGTTCTTCTCCAGGTTCTTGCTAAAGACTTCCTAATCCTTAACAATGCTTTTTAGGGTCCTTCTGGCAGTATCATATACATATGCATACATCCAGAGGTAGGTTGTAGTCATCTGTTTTGACAAATTTTGGTAGGTTCTATTAGGTCTTGGATACTTAGATGCCTATTCCTTCACCTCACCTCAGTCACACAGAAAGATGGTCATACTCTTGTTCTTGCCATTACCCACAAATGTAACACTTCCATGTTCAAGAATTCTGAAATTCCTTTATACAACCATAACCTATTGGCTTTCTAACTCTCCCTCTGACTTCTCTTAGCTAACCCTATTCTTTGTCTCATCGTAACCTCCAATCTTGACCCCTTCTTAATTCTCTTCCAGGCCATCTCCCTTACACTAGCCACTCTCCTCTCTTTTTCCTGTCTTGACCCCTTGGCAACTTGAATCCCTAGCTCCCTTATCATTTCACCAGTTGCACCCTGCTCTGCCAAGTCTCAGTATTGGATCTCTCCCACCATCCTCCCCCTTTACTCCTACACACATGCTGCTGAATGAAGATGGAGAAAATCATGCAACTATTCCAACTGGGTCCACTACAAATTTATGTTAGACAACATCAATTGAGCCTTCACTGCTACTAGGCAACTCTATTATACTTCTCTCATTAACTCACTATCCTACTGTTCACAGTTGCTCTTCCAAACCTTAAGTTTTTTACTCACCATACCTTATCAACTAGCTACTTTTCCCTTCTTTTTGAGTCCTTTTCCTCAATCTTTTTTCTCCTTCAAATTGATCTTTTCTACTCCATCTTGAGTTGTTCTCCAGCTTTTCCTCACGTTCCCCCAAATTCCTCTTCCTCAGATTCTCTCTGGATTTTATAAGTTTAAAAAACCCTCCAAATCACCTTCTCGAATTTCTTGTTCCTTATTCAGTCCAAATCAGACTCCCTCTCCAGCTCCTTCTTCCTTCATCAGCATCCTAACATCTTGCTGAGAGAAATACAAATTGTTGATGCCAATTCCCACCCCTGCCTTCTTCAGGTAATTGACTAATTCTTCTAATTACATCATTTTCAAGGACTGTTTAGTTATTTATACTGTAATACTACATGCAATGGTATCTAAGTCTGTGTTATTTGAAAAAAAAAACCCAAATGAGTATGTTAAAATTGGTTACTACAAACACATTTATTACCTTAGTCTTGTTTCCTAAATTGATTTTTTAACACTGTCTCTACATATGAAATAATGTTTTTTTTTCTAGATTATTTCTGATTGGTTTGTGGCTAATACCTCTTAACTACAGGGAGCTTAGATATTTATAGTCTTTCCCTTACAAATAAATTTTTAATGATATGATTTTTGCTGATAGTAAACCCCTTCCATTATAGTTTCTTGTTCTTTTGCCATTCCTAATGATTTGAATTGATCCTAGTTTCAAGTACCAACAGTAAAGTATTTCCTACTTTGATACCACACTTGAGAAAGTGGGATCAAGTACGAGACTTTTATTTAGGCAAAAATTTCACTTCTGCCTATTAGCCCTACATCCCAGGCCTCACAATATTGTGACTTCTTGCTTAGTTGACACATCTCTAAAATCAATCATCATTTTTAAGTGCCCTCTGTAAGTGTACTGTGTGTATCCCAATAGGGATACAAAGACAAAAAATCAAATAGTCCCTGTCTTCAGGGAGCTTATATCCTATTGGAGGAAACAACATGTGCATACATGAGTATATACAAAATAAATTCAAGATAATTTTGGGATAAGGGGCCCTAATAACTGAGAGATCAGGAAGGGCCTCATCAAAGGAGGCTAAGGATTCTAACATGGAAATGCTTAATACAGTGCCTGGAACATAGTAAGCACTTAATAAATGCTTGTTTCTTTCCTTCCTTCCTTCTTTCCTTCCAAGAAATGGAGGTGAAGTTATACTTGATTGTCTTTAAATACCATTTTCAGATTGAAAGTTAAATGCTTCAATGCTCTGTTTTATATAGTAAATGGCCCTCTTGTTCTTCCCTCTCCCTATCCCTGTAGGAAGCCACTGATCCTACGGAAAACAGTCTCCCTCTCCCTCCCGCCCCCCCCCCTTTCTCTCTCTCTCAACTTCTGGGCTGGAGTTCTTATCCACACATGCTACTCCTTTGATTCCCAACATTCTCCTTTGCTTGTGTAGATGTTCATGAAGGGTCATGAGGTGTCTGACACCTCAAGATAGAAATGTCATGTTGTAGAATTGGAGAGCTTAGAGATAATTTAGAACAACCCTTCCATTTTACAGATGGAGAAACTAGAGCCTTGAAAGGTTAAAGTTAGTCTCATTCTTTAATGAAACATGATAAGGTTTTGCCTGAGGTTTCATAGCCCTTAAGTGGTAGAGTGGAACCAGAAGTCCATTGCCCTTTCATGTTGCATTTCAGATGAGAGATGATTTATAGTCATCTGAAATAGTTATGTACCCATTTTTACCTCAGACTAAAGGATAATCAGGATAGAGAGAATAGCAGATAGGGAAGTTCCAGCAAAGCAAAAATTTCTTGGCTATAAAATGGGGGCAATCACAACCCTTCCTCTGTCTGCATGTGTTTTGACTAGAGCACATCCCATGGAGCACATATAGAGCTGAGTTGGGCTGCTATTGTTCAGCTTGGAAGGCCTTGGCACTTTGAGATAATGAAGAACTCCTTTTGTCCAGGTGTTAACAACCAGGAATATTGGCAACCCCCCACCCCAAGACTTTAAAGAGACATCTACTCTGTTTTTTTCATCCTGACAAAGACTTCTGGAGGACTCTATGGGGCTCTTTTCTGAGGAGGGAGGAGGGGCATCTCCTCTACTTCCACCATACTCTCCAGTCCCAAAACCAGTGGTGGCTGCTTGCCCATGGCAACTGAAGATGGAGTTTCAGTTGGAATCTAAAACCTTGGCTGCCTCTTCTGCTCATTGTTTCTTTCTGGGAACATAGGTGACCAAAAGCAGTACTAAGATGACCGCTTCCAGCCTTGAAAGCAATTTCATGAATTTGAAAAGTTAACTCCTAGTTCTTTCAGTTGAAACTGGCTGGCACCAGAAATTTTTTTGCAATTACATACTTATCAGAGAAAATTATCACTAAAAGTAGGATGAATCCAAGTCCTGGCCTGACTTACCAGAAAACATGGACCTTAAGGGGGCTGATTGGATACTAATAACCAAGGTCAAGGTAAAATAATTATTTAATAGTCCTACTGAGTAATCTGTGTTTCAGTGTTAAATATTAACTACTTAGAAGAATAAAAGTTTTAAATTGATGTATCATGTTTTAAGTCTCTGTCAATGTGAGTTGTATGAGTCAGTTATGAGTCTTTTGTATTTTATATAATTCTTTTGTAATGGAGGACTGAAACAAGACTGGAAATATCTGAGCGTGCTTCAAGGACAGAGTCCTTACTGGCCAGACTCCATGTTACATATGAATGAAGGTGGAGTCAAGATGGCAGATGAAGTGTAGCCTAGCTTGCCTACCAAACCTCCTCCACAAAGATCTAGAAAGTGCATTAGGCCAAATTCCGGTCATGAAATCCAAGAAAAAGTCCCAACGAGTCATTTTTCCAGCCCAGGGAGGCTTAGAGATACAGGCAAAGAGATCTGCAGATACTAGGGACAGGGACTGGCCAGAAGCATTCTAACACCCAAGGACTGAATGAGAGCAGAGATTGGGCACCACCGCAGGAAGCACCAGGGTAGGAAGAGATCCAAGGGAACTAGCAGGATGCAGGAATAAGTGCCATCCGGCAGCTCTGTTGTTTACTACCCAGTTTTGATTCACAGGGCAAAGAGGAGAGATCCCAAAGGAGCAGTCACTAATAGGACCTAGCTGTGTACCAAAAAAGGAATAAGTTCTAGAAGCAAACAATATGTGTATCTGATCCCAAGAGCAGGGTAGGCATTCATTATTCTCCTATTTGGAAATGTGAAGAAAAATAAGCAGACCAAAAGGGAGCCTACAGTTCAGTCACTATGTATTTGTAAGGCCTCCCAGCAGTCTAAAAGTGGCTGAGTCCAGCAGTAGTTTATTGAAGTTCTCAACCAGGTAAAAGCCAACAGACCCCAACCTGGGTCAAGAACTTGCAAACCTCAAACCTGTAAGGGCAGTGAGCAGACTCCACCCCAAATCTCATCACTTTGGGAGTACAAAAAGCTTATATTTCCCAACCTGAGCTACGAAAGCAACACAAAGATATGAGGACAAAAGCTAAAGCACTTTTTTTTGCAGGGGGTAGGAGATATGTGTGTGGGATCATTCCCCCCAGAAGAGTTCCTAGCCAAGCAATAACATAAAATATAAAGTTAAGAAGTAGACTGGAAGAATAAAGGAAAATAAAAGAATTCCACCATAAAGAGCTTTTATGGAGACAGGGAAGCTCAAGACACAAACCCAGAAGAAGAGAATGACCCAAGTCAATCTATAAGTAAAGCCTCAAATAATTATGCAGCTTGGATAGGTCTAAACAGAATTCCCAGAAAAGTTAAAGTAAACATTTCCAAAAAAGAGTTTAAAAATTATTTTAAAAATGAAATGAGAGCTATGGAAGAAAGACGTTGCTCGGGCAGCAAGCTTGGGCCTAATAGTCCAGGCCAGGTGTGGGGAACCTGCGGCCTCAAGGCCACATGTGACATTCTAGGTCCTTGGGTAGAGTCTTTTGACTGAGTCCAAGTTTTACAGAACAAATCCTATTTTTTTTAAGGGGATTTGTTCTGTGCAGTTTAGATTTGGTCAAAGGGCCACACTTGAGGACCTAGAGGCCACATGTGGCCTCCAGGCTGCAAGTTTCCCACCCCTGGTCCAGGCAGACTTGCATGAACTGATGCTGAGTGAAATGAGCAGAACCAGGAAAACATTGTACACAGTAACAGCAACATTGTGCAATGACCTACTTTGATAGACTTAGCTCTTCTCAGCAATACAATGATCTAAGATGATTCCAAAAGACTCATGATGGAAAATTCCATCTACATCCAGAGAAAGAACTATGGGGTCTCAATGTAGATCAAAGCATACTATTTTCTTTCTTTCTTTTTTTTCTTTCTTAAGATTTTTCCCTTTAGTTCTAATTCTTCTTCATAACATGACTAATGTGGAAATATGCTTAATATGATTGTACATGTATAGCCAAATTGGGAAGGGGAAGGAAGGGGAGAAAATTTAAAACTCAAAATCTTAAAAAAATGAATGTTAAAAACTAAAACTAAATAAATAAACATTTAAAAAAATGGGGGGGGGGCCCTCCTGGTAGGAATACTGGCATTATTCAAAAAACCTGCCAGTGGGAGCTCTGGGGCTGACCCTCTCCTGATGAGCCACTGTAAAAAAATAAAATGGGGGCAGCTAGGTGGCACAGTGAGTAGAGCACCAGCCCTGGAGTCAGGAGAACCTCAGTTCAAATCCAGCCTCAGACACTTACTAGCTGTGTGATCTTGGGCAAGTCACTTAACCCCAATTGCCTGTCCTTTCCCCCTGCAAAAAAAAAAAAAAGAATAAAATGCCCAGGCTTCAACAGCACAGCACCACTCTCCAGCTGGAGATAGCCCCACACTGATAGTGCATGGGAAAAAGGCTACTTTCAACTCAGTGGGGATGAATGCTTTCTGTCTTCCTACCACCTGGACCACCATCATATCCCCTCCCCTTGATTACTGCTAGTATAAGTGTGTATGTGAATGCTTATGTGCCACTGGACTGGACTGCCCAATTATCCCCATTCCTGACACTCCCCTTGCAAGGCTAATAAACAGTTGTAGTAATTGGCATTCCAGTATCCCTCTTTCCTGGCAAAATCCAAACCCAGGAAGGCTAGTTTTGCCAGCTCTGATGTAGAGAGGTGTAAAACCTTACTTAAGAAAATAACTCCATAAAAAATAGAATTGATCAAGTAGAAGCTAATGATTCCATAAGACATCAAGAAATATTAAAACAAAGTCAAAAGATTGGGAAAAAAGATAGAAGAAAATGTGAAGTATCTCATAGCAAACACACCTGAAACTGGATCATGATTAAAAGAAAACTAGACAACATAGTTCCAGAAATCATAAAAGAAAACTGCCCAGAGCTCTTAGAACCGAAAGGCAAAATAAAAATTGAAAGAACATATTGGTTACCTCCTGAAAGAAACTCCAAATGAAAATTCCTAAGAACATCAACCAAAATCTAGAAAGAGGTTTAAAAAAAATACTGCAGGTTGTCAGAGAAAGAAATGATTCAGATACCAAGGAATCACAGTCAGAGTCACACAAAATTTAGCCACCACAACCTTGAAGGAGCAGAGAGCTTGGAATATGATCTTATAAAAGGCAAAAGATTTAGACTTATAAGAAAGAATAATCCACACAGCAAAATTCAGTATAATACTACAGGGGGAAAATGTGTCTTTAATGAAATAGAGTATTTCCAAGAATTCCTGATAAAAAGATCAGAGCTGAAAATCTGACAAACACAGTATTGAAGAGAAGCGTAAAACAATAGATGTCAGCAGGCAATCATAAGGGACTAAATAAGGTTAAACTGTATGTATATATATGTATACAAATATATACATGCATATATATATGTATACACATGTGTGTGTTTATATATGTGTGTGTGTATGGAGATGATACATGAAGCCTCAGAACTCTATGATCATCAGGAGTCATAGAAGGAGTCTAACTTGACAGAGATCCTGACAATGATTTTGTTATCTTTTCATGATCTTAAAGGAAGAATGGAAAAGAGAAATTCACTGGGGAAGAGGGAAATGCAAAGAAGGCTAGGGGAAATTACCTCAGGTAAGCAAGGTGCACATGTAGATGTTTATACAAATAAGCAAGAGATGGTGCTGAGGGAGTGGCAGCCACTTGAACCTTACTGTCATCTGACCTGGTCAAAGGAGGGAAAAATACTAATACATACACAGATGGTTGGGTACAAAAATACATTTTATTTAACAGGGAACCTGCATGGAAAGGTGCTAAGAGAAAGAGAAGTAATAAGAGAGAGATCAAGGGAGGTCAAGAGAAGGGTTAGTCGGAAGCAAAACAATGTCTTAAACAGCAGGAGGGAGGAAAGAGGAAGAAAATTATAAAAGAATAGGATGGAGAGAAATATGCAGTTATCAATCATAACTGAATATGAATAGGATGAACTCACCCATAAAAGACAGAAGACAGAAGAACGAACTAGTAACCAGAATCCAATGATATGTTGTTTAGAAGAAACACACTTGAAACAGAAAGATAAACACAAAGTTAAGAGGCTGGGGTAGAATCTATTATTCTTCAGCTAAAGTGAAAAAAAAAAAAAAGAAGGGGTAGCAATGATGATCTCAGACAGAACAACAGCAAAAATAGATGTAGTTAAAGGAGATAAGCAGGAAAACTACATTTTGACTAAAAGGTACCATCGACAATGAATTAATAATAACAATACTAAACATATCTGCACCAAATGGCATAGCGTCAAAATTCTTAAAGGAAAAGTTAAATAAGCTACAAAGAGAAATAGATAGTAAAACTATGATTGTAATTGTTCATTTTGTCCCTCCAGACTTAAATAAATGTAAGGCAAAATAAAAAAGGAATGGAGGGCTTAAATTATAGAAAGCTTAGATATGGGGAGAGGATTCTAAGAAGATGGTGGAATAAGAAAGGAAATGCCTGGCTCTCTAAATTTCTCCCACAAACAAAATGAAATATCACCTCAAAGTGAACTCCTAGTGGTAGAAATAATTAAAAGTTGGGGTGAAGCAGTTATCTTCCTGAAACAACTTGGGAGGACCTCAGGAAAGACCTCTAAGGGTGGGGTTCTGGCCTTATTGAAGTGCAAACACCTCTGCGCAGACTGGATGAATCAACATAAAGGATTAGGAATAAGGAGTAGATGAGGAAGGAGGGGGGGAAGTGCACAACAGAGAACAAAAGAAAACTTAGAAGGAAGCACAGAAAAGCAGGGTACCTTTGAAAATGGTGTGTAACATTTGTTACATAGTGTTTCAAAAAAAGTAAATAGTGTGAAACAGAAATTCATAGTTTTATATTAAATTCTCTTTTTATGTTGTTTACATGGAAATGTTCTCTTTTTGTCATTTTAAATTTAAGTTCAAAATGAATAAAAATTAAATTAAAAAAAGAAAAATTAGTTATCATAGACCTTTGGAGAATCTGGCAGTAGCTAGTTGGCACAATGGGTAGATCACTTGGCCTGAAGTCAGGAAGACCTGGGGTCAAATCTGGTCTCAGCCACTTACTAGTTTATGACCCTGAGCAAATCTCTTAATCTTTATCTCAGTTTCCTCAGTGTAAAATGGGGATAACTATAGTACCTATCTCCCAACATGATGGTGAAAATGAAATCATATAATATTTATAAAACACAGCACAGTGCCTGCACATAGTAGACACTATATATAGATGCTAGCTGCTATTTTTATTATTATTATCATTATTACTACATGGAAATAGAAAAGAATATGCTTGTTTCTCAGCAGTGCGTGGCACCTTCACATATAAAAACCCTCACAAACAAATGCAGAAAATCAGAAATAATAAATACATTTTTATTGATCATAATGCAGTAAAAATGCATTCAACAAAGGAACTTGAAAGTAAAGATTAAAAATTAATCTTCAAAATGAATGGAACAAATCCCAGAAATAATAAATCACTTCATTAAAGATAATGATAATAAAGAGACAAAATGCTAAAATTTTTGGATGCAGCCAAAGCAGGACTTAGAGGAAACTTTATATCTCTAAATGCTTTTATCAGTAAAAGAGAGAAAAAGCAGAATGATAATTTGGTCAATCAACTGAAAAAAAAGAACCCTCCAAACCCAACAAATTAAAACCCCCCTATTAAAATAAAAACCCTGAAAATCAAAGAAAAGGTTAACAAAATTGAAAGCAACCCTTCTCCTCCCCCCTACTGAGTTAATAAAGAAAATTAGAAACTTTTCTTAAAGAAAAAAACAATAAAATAAACTACTGGGTAACGATTTAAAAAAAGAAATAATGAACGAGCATTTGTTAAGCATACACTATGTGCTAAGTACTGTACTAAGGTCTGGGGGTACACATATGAAGGTAAGACTGTCCCTATCCTTAAGGAGTTTATATTTTATTTTTTAAAATAATATTTCCCCCAGTTACATGTGAAGACAATTTTTAACATTCATTTAAAAATATTTATTTAGTTTTAGTTTGCAACATTTACTTTTATAAGATTTTGAGTTTTTAATTTTCTCCCCCTTCTTCCCCTCCCTGCTCCCCAAGACAGCATGCAATCTGATATAGGCTATACATGTACAATCATATTAAACATATTTCCACATTAGTTATGTTTAACATTTATTTAAAAATTTTTGGTTTCCAAATTTTCTCTCTCCCTCCCTTATTTCCCCCCTCCCTGAGACAGTAAGTAATTTGATGTAAGTTATACATGTTCAATCATGTAAAATATGTTGTGAAAGAAGACACAGACCCAAAGGGGAAAAAAACATAAAAAAATACAGAAAATGAAATATAGTATGCTTTGGTCTGCATTCAGACTGCATCAATTCTTTCTTTGGAGGTGGATAGCATTTGTCACCATGAGTCCCTTGGAAATGTCTTGGATTGTCGTATTGCTGAAAATAGCTAAGTCATTCACAGTTGACCATCGTCCTGTGTTGCTGTTACTGTGTACAATGTTTTCTTGGTTCTGCTCACTTTACTTTCCATCAGTTCATATTAATCTTTCCAGGTTTTTCTGAAATCTGTCTGCAAGAAGCTTATATTTTGACAGGAGACAATATATACAGGTGAGTGGTGGCCAGGGAAGTGAATTTTTGCCTGACAAGTCACAAAGATGGTAAGTGGAATAATAGAGCAGTCCATTGACATTTCCTTTTCAGATGCAATGGTAAGGAATATTGACTTGATTAGTAATTAGAACAGGAAGTGGAAACAGAAGTAGGGAGGTAGGTATATGGTGGCTACACAACGGGAATTGAGGATCCTTGAGCTCAGGGATTTCAAAGCTATCTTGAGCTCTTCTTAGGCATGGCCTCTGTTGGTCCTTTTTGGAGAATGGAACAGCCATGGCTGGATAGAAAATGGCTAAAGTGATTTGGCTTCTTCCCTTAAGGCAGAATTTCCCAGGCTCTGAGATGTTTGATTATGAAGGGGTATGAAACTCTAAGGGAAGGAGTGCAAAACAATGGCCAAAATTATTATATATTTGAATATAATTCCTTTATAAATACATTTTTAATGAAAATAAAGTTTAAATCAAAGTTAACAAAATCAAGAATAACATGTCAAATCCACTCAATCTGACAGTGAATACAACACAGTAATTATTGAATGGTATATTTGTAAACAAGGTCAAATTTGAACTGGCACATGTCACATCTCAACACAGGCAATATGCCACTGTTGCCATCAGCAGTCAGTTAGTGTGGGCTCATGATACATATATATTGTGTGCTCGTTGCTCTGCTTTGCTGAATTTAAATGTAAAGGGTAAACTTAAATATGCTTTATGTGGAAGTTAAAAGTACAATGTTATCTATCATTTCTCAACAGCATTCATTTTGGAAAGGATATATACGTGTGTATGTGTGTGTGTGTGTAATATAGTTGATTTTCCTCCCAAAAGTGTAACTCCTTAAAAAAATTCAAATAGATGAAAGATTACATATTATTATTTTGAAATTTTCAACAATTAAATTTAATTGCCTTAAGTTTTTTATTCCCTGTTTAAAAAGTAATAATTCTTTAATAGTCCAGACAAGAAGTAATGAGGGTCTGAACTAGGGTGATAGCTGGGTTGGTGTAGTGATGCCAGAGACGTTGTCACGGTTAAAACAAGACCAGAACTGAACACAGTACTCTACAGATGGTCTTAATGAAATCCAAACAGAGCAGCACTATCAGCTCCATAGGTTGGTATGCCATGCTTCTCATAATGCAACCTAGTATTCCAGAATTTAGCTGCTTCAAAACCAATGAGTCTTTAATCTCTGAATCAAGACAGTTTGACAACTCAAAGCTCCAGTTGCTACAGAAAAATCTTGAAAGAAGTTGAAAGGAGCCCCCAAAAGGGAAAAAAAAAAACCTCTAGGGATATTTGGGGACAATACCTCCAGAGAGTTCTCCAAACTCTTCCCAGACCTTCTACAGTTCCAAAGGCCCTCCCTTCACTGATTAGCTAATCCTGCCCAGAGGCAACAAGAGTTGTGGCCATTTTTATAATCAACTGGTAAAACCAGCTACTCTTGCTTATTCTTAAATAGACCATCTGAATACTGCCTCCTAATGCCACTGTCCTAATTATTTGCAATGCTTTTAACATATTCCCTACCACCCTGCAAAGTTTCCCTAATTACAGCAGTAATAGCATCTTGGGCTCTGCAGGTAGATACCAGTTCTCAGATAGTTCTCAGTGACTTTTCTCTGGGAGCCTTTGCCTGAAGCTCTCTATGCCCCAGATTTTTAATTTTTATATATGCATGCGTGTATGCATATATACACATGTACATGTATGTATATATGTATATATGTATACTTATGTGTATACTACCAAGTATATCTACACAATATACAGATATGTGTGTATGTGTGTGTGTGTGTGTGTGTGTGTGTGTGTGTGTGTAATCTTTGGCAAGTATTTTTCACATTGTAAATTAATCCAATGATATTGTTTCATAAATCATTCTCTTGTGAGTATGAGTTTGAAATTAACTGCCCAGCTTTATTAAGCACTGTGGTAGATAATTAATAATAACTGATGAAACATTCTGAGCTATATGATTTATTAGAAAAACAGACATAATAAATGGGTCAGTGGACTCCCCAGTCAGTCCAAAGACCCTGAATACAGAATGAGACAGACTTTACATATGAAAAACAATTAATAAAATAAGACCAATTAATTAAAAGAAAACAATTAACCAGGATACAAAATTAGGTAATCTGATTTCTAATTGGAGGAAAGATTAAGGACTTTCCAAGTTCGGTGGGGGAGAGTGAATAGGTGCAATTCCCTAAAATCAGAAAAAGAGGTATCCCATTCCCTCCAAATGTTTATAAATAACCAAAGGAACATGGAAACAATAACTGATTGACTGATATGGGGCCTGTTTTCAGATAAGACATATGGGTTGCTTGAGATGTATAATTCTGAGAGAACTCCTTGCATCAATCTTTGGATCTGACTAGGTTTCTGGGCAGTGTGATGTAGGTCTTTAGTTAAGGGACCATAAGCAGCAGGTAGAGGTGATCCAGTTTCCCAGCCATTCAGGGCTAGATTCAAAACAATGCAATGAAGTTTTCTCACAATTCCCATAGTTGAATAAAAGTTTCCTCACAAGACAGAAATTGGACTAGACCCATAATTGAATAGGAAGGGAACCAAGCTAGCTCCAGAACTGAGTCACAAGATGGAGTCAGTGGGATTCACTTAATTCCCACAGCACCCACTATGTACATAACCTTCACAGCTTACCTTTTCAGGCTTACTGTACATCACTCCCTTTACACTCTCTACAATCCAGCCAAACTATCCTGCTTTCTATTCCCCTACGTGGCATCCCATTCTGTTGGTTGCACAGGCTGTGCTCAGTGTCTAGAGGACTCTCCCTCCCCACCTATTCAGGACAGAGTCCCTAGTACTTCCAAGGTTCAGTTCTACCATCTGCACAGGAAGGCTTATCTCGATTCCCCCTACTTGTAGTCAAGTCAAATCAGTCCAGTCAACAAGCATGTATCAAGCACCAATTATGTGCCATTATAGTACTAAGTGCTGGGGATATAAAGAAAGGCAAAAGCAGTCTCTTCTTTCAAGGAGCTCCCAAACAAATGGGGGAGACAAAAATGCAAACAACTATCTAATATGTGTGCGTGTATACATATGTGTATACATTGGTTAAAATGGAAATGGCTTCAGAGGGAAGGCACTAGCTTTAAAGGGGAGTGGAAAAAGCTTCCCCCCACCCCAAATAATGTTTATAGGGTCGGAGTCTATCCTTGAAGGCACTAACCTAATCACAGAAAGGGGTGGGATAATGAGGTGTTAGCCTAACTCTAAATTGCTGCCAGCTGGGTGATATCTTTATGAGGTAAGAATCGGGTTTTTGACTGAATTGTAAAAGGAACAACAAGCCTCAGGGGGACCTTTAAAAGTCATTGACTGAGTCCAGGAAATGGACTTGAAGAGGAACCTGGCTCCTCACTAAGGTAACAGTCACCTAGAGCTGAAGAACAGAAAACCATAGGCAGCCCCATGGAACCAGAGAAACAGAACCTTATGAATACTAGTAGAGCTGAGAGAGGAGAAGCATCAGGCAGAGGCAAGTGCCACAAGAAAGAGGGCCAGGACTCTGGGACTGAGGCTGCTTGGGCCAACAGATAGAAGATGTGCTGAGACAGAAGTGGTGCAGTTGAAACCCTGGTTCCTCATTAGTGACCTCAAGGTAAGGCAATAACCCTGTATCTCCTTCCTCTCCTTGATCTTCTTTATGGCAGGAGGAAGAAACCTTTTCCTCTGGGCATGAGGGAAGGGGGCATTTCTTTGTCTTTCTCTGTTTTAAATGTTTACTTTGTCTTTAGAAACAGTAGTGAGCTCTGGCAATTGCTAACTCATTTTACTTATTGGGAATATGGTTGAGAAGAAGCAACCTTCTTTCCACAGAGAAGAGATGGAGATAGCTCTAAACATGAACAGCTGTCAGAAGTCATGTCTCCAACTGGAGGCTTGGAACTAATAAAAAGATAAAAAGAATTACGTATCTTCTAACACCACTTCCTAGAGTGGAAAAGAATTGTTTATACCAAGAAAACCCAGTTGAGTAACAATTAACAAGGGTGGGGGACACAGCCCTTCTTAATTCTGATACATATGTATATGTATACGTATATGTATATATACACACACATGTACACACATACACATATATACATATATTTACATTTAAAATTTATTTTATTAAAAATTTTCAGTTCCAAATTCTCTCCCCCTCTCCAGCCCCTCCCACACCCATTGAGAAGGCAAGAGATAAAATACCCATTATATATATGAAATTATGTAAAACATATTTCTACATTAGCCATGTTGTGAAAGAAGGAAGAAAGCAAGAAAAATAAAGAAAGTGAAAGAAAATACGTTTCAATCTGCACTCAGAGTTCATCAGTTCTCTCTCTGGAGGACTCTCTCTGAGTCCTTTAGAATTGTCATGGATCATTGTAATGTTGGTAAGAGGAGCTAAGTCTTTTGCCATTGATCACCATTGTGACATTGCTTTTACTGTGTACAATGTTGTCCTGCTCCCTTCACTCAGCATCAGTTCATGTAAGTCTTCCCAGGTTTTTCTGAAACCATCCTGCTCATCATTTCTTTTTTTTTTCCATGTTTATTTATTTACTTATTTTTAGTTTTAGTTTTAGTTTACAACACACGGTTCTACATAATTTTGAGTTCCAGATTTTCTCCCCTCCCTCCCCCCTCCCTCCCCAAGACGTCATGGAATCTCATATAACTACCATGTGTAACTTCGCATTGAATTAATTTATACACTCGTGAAGTTGTGGAGAAGAATTATGACCAATGGAATGAATCATGAGAAAGAAGAAACGGAACAAAAAAAAAAAACAACCCAAAAACAAAAGAGAAGAAAAAAAGGGGGGAAAAAAAGGCGAGCATGAAGTGTGCCTCAATCTGCATTCAAACTTCACAGTTCTTTCCCTGGATGTAGATAGCATTCTCCATCGTGAGTCCTTTGGAGTTGTCTTTGTACCTTGTGTTGCTGAGAGGAGTGAAGTCTGTCAGGGTTGGTCCTCACAGAATCCATATATCTGTGGTTGTGTATAATGTTCTCCTGGCTCTGCTCCGCTCACTCAGCATTATGTTGTGTAGGTTTTTCCAGGTTGTTATGTAGTCCGTATCATCCCCATTTCTTATGGCACAATAGTATTCCATTACCTTCATATACCACAGCTTGTTCAGCCATTCCCCAATTGATGGGCATCCCTTTGATTTCCAATTCTTGACTACCACAGAAAGAGTTGCTATAAATATTTTTGTACATATGGGTCGTTTTCCCACTTGTGTGATTTCTTTGGGATACAACCCTAGAAGTGGTATTGCTCGGTCAAAGGATATGAACATTTTTATGGACCTTTGGGCGCAGTTCCAAATTACTCTCCAAAATGGCTAGATCATCTCACAACTCCACCAGCAATGTAACTGCTCATCATTTCTTATAGCACAATAGTATTCCATCACACTCATAAACTACAACTACTTCAGCCATTGCCCACTTGATGGTTATCCCTCAATTTCCCTTTCTTAGCCACCACAGAAAGCTTCTAAAAATATTTTTGCATGTATGGATCCTTTTTCTTTTATTGCTTTGGGATACAAACCTAGTAGTAGTATTGCTAGGTCAAAGGGCAAACTTTTCTTTCATATTTAATTTTCTATCTATGTACTGTTTCTTGCAATGGAGTGTAAATTCCTTGGGGATAAGGACTGTTTTAATTTTTGTGCTTTTATCCTTAGCACCTAGCATAGTTCTTAGCACATAATAGGTGCTTAATAGATGCTTATTAAATGAATGTATGAACCTAAAAAGCTGAAGATCAGATCCTGTACCATTTCTATAAAATAAGATGTTGCTGTTCCTGACTAAAGCCCACGGCCAGGATTATCAGCACTATTACCTTACTGACAACCATTCAGCAGATTTCACAGTATTAAATGGTTTATTCCTAAAAATGACACAAAACTGATCTTAGTAAAATAATATGATTCTATGTGGAAGAGGGATTAAGCTTGTTCTGCTTAACCCCAGAGAATAAAACTAGGAACAATGGATGCAGGTTGCAAAAAGGCAAATTTAGGCAAGAAGTAAAGAAAAAGTCAATAATGGAAGATTTTCCAAAGTGTTTTGAGCTGGTTCTGGAGGTAGAAATGTTCTCCCTTACCATAGTCAGAGTCAAAAAACATTTATTAAGCACCTACTATGTACCAAGCACCATGTTAAGAGTTGGGGATAATAATAAGAAAGGTAAAAATCTTCAAGAGCTTACAATCTAATGGAGGAAGACAATAGATAAAAAGAAGCTAAAAAGTACGTGGGAAAGGTTGGGAGGTTGGTACCCAGTGTGGTGAAATACAGAATTGATTTTACAGTAAGAGAATTTTATGTATTACCAACATTTACTTGAGACAGCAAGTCATATCACTAACTAGAGCTTGTAGCACAGGTAATTAATAGTAATAGAAGACTTTCTTTTTCAGCTTTATTGCCCCTATTTAATTAAGCCAAGACAGCAACCAGAGTCCTGGTGCTGCTGTATGGTTACTTCCTGCCCTATCTATAAATTCCAGTTATTTGTATTTGCTTGTATTTGCTGATCAATTTATTATTATGCCTAGTATAGAGCTTCCCTTTCTGCTCTTGGTTCTTTGATGTTACCCCTTTGCCCTCTATAAAATTCCAACTATGTCCATCCTGCTGATGTAATTAAAGATTATATAAGGTTGCTCAAAATATTATTCAGGGCTCATTGGTTTCTCTGGCTGTTGATAAATATGATTGGCAGTAATACCTATCGATAAGTCACTTGACAATTTTTGTGTCAATCTCATCTTGTGGAATAGTAAGTTTCTGGAGTTTATGAAATCCAGGAAAGAAGCCATGTAGGAAATAATGAATTCCCTGGGCACCTTCCTTAAATAGTGGAGGATCTGGGAGGAGCTCTCCAATGTCATGTTCCCCAGAGCCCTGGGATCAGGGGGTGCGAGGGGGTGTGAATTTCAGAGCTGATTTCATCTTGAAGAATAATGAGTTAGTTCCTGGAGAACATGAAATTCAGGGGAGAAGCTGGGTGGCAAGTGATGACAGAGCAGAGGCTGGATAAATACTTGTTATCTATGTTATGCTACTGATTTCTTTTCTAGTGTGAGTTTGACTTGATGGCTACTAAAGTCTCTTTCAACTCTGAGGTTTTATGATTTGTTATTTCTTATGACACTATATACAAATAAATAACTATTCACCTGGTAATAGACAGTGTTGCTTTTGGAGGTTTGACTTGGTATTCATGGAAGGATCCCAAATTTAGAAATTGAAAGCCCCTTAGAAGTCACCTAATCACTGATCAGGCATAGAGCATAGATTTAGGGATAGAAAGCACTTTGGAGGCCATGAATGAATGAATTAAAAAGCATTTATTGTTTACTATGTGCTATTATGCTAACTTCAGAGGATACAAATATAAAAAGCAAAATAGGTCCCAGAGGTCTTAAAGCTTTCCTAGGGAACAATTCCTTCCACTATGGTCCATTTGACTGGAGGTCCATAAATCAGGAAGAAAGGCTAGAGAAAAAAATTTTTTTAAGGTTTTAATTATTACAAGCTGGTAGGCTGCTGCTAGGTGACACCTTCTTGTTGTTGAGAATCTTTGTTCTCGAAGAGGACCAAAATGACATGACTATGCTAGAGTCAAGTTTCAATGTATCCAACTGTGTCTGATCAGACCAATACAAGCTTGGAATGCTCTACCACAGGTTGGGCACAAATAATCTGTGTGAACATTTGGAGTGGATTCTCTGAATTTGTGCATCCTGCATTTCCTTTGAATTATTTCAATTCTGCTTTGCTCATAAAGCACAGCACCTTCTCTGATGCGGGCATGCCATGCTGAGCGGCTCTGTGCCAGTGTCTCCTATGTCACACAAT
This sequence comes from Trichosurus vulpecula, assembly GCF_011100635.1. Taxonomy (NCBI): domain Eukaryota; kingdom Metazoa; phylum Chordata; class Mammalia; order Diprotodontia; family Phalangeridae; genus Trichosurus; species Trichosurus vulpecula. The sequence goes on along the minus strand of NC_050575.1, from coordinate 207,652,655 downwards.
TCCAAAGTTCTTGAGAGAGACCTTGAGAGTGTCCTTGTATTGCTTCTTCTGACCACCATGTGCATGCTTGCCCTGTGTGAGTTCTCCATAAAAATAGTCTTTTTGGCAAGCGTATGTTTTGCATTCAAACAACGTGGTCAGCCCATTGGAGTTGTGTTCTCTGAAGCAGAGTTTGAATGCTTGGCAGTTTAGTGAGGTTGATGCAAGCATTGCGAGAGATAGCTCAGTGTTTGGGAGGCTCCGAAGGAAAGTATGGGAGAGAACAGGTATTAGACTGACTACCAGACTGAGGGTCTACAGGGCTGTTGTGCTGACTTTGTTGCTGTATGCCTGTGAAACCTGGACAGTCTACCAGCATCATGCCAGGAAACTGAATCACTTCCATTCAAATTGTCTTAGGAAGATTCTGAAGATCACCTGGCAGGATAAGGTACCAGGTGACACCTACATTATATAGCAAAAGGAGAAGGTCAGATTAAGTGGCTTATTTGGGAGGTTGAACTATAGGCGCAAGGTGTTAGGGATGTTTGTAAGAATTGAGCCTGGGCCTGCTCTGGTCAGTTAGACATGAATAAATTTGTACAACCAAACAGGAGCCATTTTATGCTATCTCATCCTCCACAGTTCTGCCCCACCCCCATACTTCTTTGAAATATCACCATTGAGACAGGATTCATGAAAATCATATGGCATTTGGAGACGTATTGAGACACTGAGCTTTGAAGTGAGTGGTTACATATCCTGGAATTAGCTGTATGCCAGCTAATTACAAGGATGCCTATGAATCTTTGAACAAGGTACTTGAACCATCTGCTGAAAAAGGAGGAGAGTCAGCTCTGAGGTCCCATGGAGAATGAATTCCACCAATATTGTAGATTTCTGCTTAGGTTGTGTGCATGGGAGATTTTCCTGGCAGTGTCCTAAACTTGTATGATGAAGGAATTCATGGAGGAAAGATTTGATGAAATATATATAGCATTCTCCTTTGTAGACTGTGCATAATTCTCCTTGGGCAGCACAGAATGCCCAGAGCCACATGATGGAGCAAAAGATGTTTATGTTGGGCTTGAAGTTCCTTGGTGAGCATATTCAGGCTCTGAGCAACAATAAAGAATCCTTGAGATGTGTGATCTGTGACATGGTCCAAAATGAGAGCTAACATAAGGATTTGTCTCAGATTCTAAGAAGGGCTTGGCCCTTCTTAGGGCCAAGGTGGTGAGGGTGGAGCTGATTTTTTGGGATAGTCTATCTTCACTGGATGACATGAGGGCTGTTGAGCAGCTGGGTGGTGATGTAGAAGGCAGTTGTGATCCAGGCTAAGTTGCAGGTACTGGACTAGCTTTCCTAGAGTGGCTGGTATTCTGGTTTCCCACAAATGTAGTAGGTTTTATTTGGAGTTGGTTCCAGCAGGCTCGGCTTCCATTTGGAGTTGTACTAGGTCCAGTTGGTGGTCAGATATCAAGTAGATTATGTGGCTGCAGAGAGGAAGCATCAGAAATAGCCCATTTGAGATTGTCCATTTGAGAAGTATAGCAAGAACAATTTGCCAGAAAGGACACCTGAATAGGTTGTTTGACTGAAGCAGTAGACTCTGTGCCTTATTATGATGGGAATAAGAGGAGCAAAGTTGGAATTCATGGTACTGGGACTGGCTGCTCCTACTAGGAAAGCATTTCCTGGATAGTGGGTACTTTTTATATTGCCCAGCCCCAGGGTGGAGTGAATGAGAAAGCATCCATATTCACTCCCTGTGAAGTTTCAAGGGTCAAACCATCAGCAATGCATTTTTTTGGTTATTGTGAGATTTCCAAATAAGGGAAAAGAAAAGCAAAAAACTTGGAAATCTGCAGCTAGAAAGGTGTTATTAATGTGTTCGACATCTGCTTTCTAGGCTAGGTCTACCTTACCCACCATGAAATTCTGTTTTGAACACAAGTCATTGCAGATCATGAATACTTATGTCTATGGTTTGTTTAGTGTTGAGGAACAACATAAACAACCAGAAATCAGTCATGTTTATAGTGGGGACAATAGTCATGGGGATAGGAGGGCTCATGGAGGTAGGGAGTAGGTAACAAATCCAAGAGTTGGACTGGCTAAGGACTCTTGAATGTTCCTTAGCTAATTAAAAGCCAGGTGTTTCAAGGTGGTCTAGTGGATCAAGGTTTTGCATATGATGAGTCTTTTTGTTTCAGGCCCTTGTTTCCAAATGGGTCTTGTACCAAGATGACAGTGGTGGGTGATTGAAACATAAACAGCAATCAGCCTTTTACTTGATTACTTTTAGCAGGTATGTCTAGAAAAAATATACCTGTATCAGTGTTTGGTTGGGTTTCACAGGAGGAAGTTATGTAGTTTCCATTTGTAAGTATTCCATTCCTAAGTATTCCATTCCCAGTTGTTGCTGGGTCAGGTATTCTGATAGCAAGTAGCTGGAGGATCAGGGACCCAAGATGCACCTGGAAGGGCCACTTAGAGGAGGAGCAAGGTGGTAGATGCTTCAAATTGGGTGGAGACAATTGCCTGTTTGTTCTCAACCCAGGCTATTGGGAAGCTTGATTCAGTGCCTCAGATATTCTGTAGGATGTGTTAGCTTGGGTAGTTGACTTACCTGATGATACACTTCTTCTAGTATGAGGTAAGGGTTGTAGGTTTGGAGGTTGCTGCTATTTATAGTTCGAGGACTTGATCCAATGAACACAAGAAGTAATAGTTGCATACTTCAATCTTTTAGGGGTATGGAGTGTGGAGTGGTATATAAAAGAGGTAAAAAAAATAATAATAATTAGGAAAAATGTAAATAACACTACAATAAAAATAAAAGAAACAAAGGATAGTATCCTTATTAGAATCCATAGGTCAGGGAGGTAGAATCTTGGATGAACCATTCACATCCTTGCAGACCTTTGCTTCTGGTGAGAAATGCTTCTTCTGGGTGATCTGAAGCTTAAGATTTCTAACCAGGTATGCTGTCCATTCAACAGATAGTCCTGAGGTATAGGTTGTAAATTGGGTGTGGCTGCTGGCATGAACCCAGATAGATTTTTCTTTTACCTTGATGGCTATCTGTTGTAGTCCAAAAAAATGTGACAAGGTTCTTCCCATCACGGGACCAAGGCAGTCTTTCTCCTCAACTTTGGTGTAGATTTGGTCTCTGGGTTGGGTATTGTGGTACTTCTCGGCCTCTGGAGACTCCTAAATGTTTTTTTAGTATCTTGTGGAGTTTAGAGAGAATCTTACTAAGAGAAAGCACATAGCCATAGTATCGAATTGTTCTCTCAGTTCTCCCATGAGAAATGGGGCTATTCTTACACTCATAATCTATCCAAAAAATTTCATTTGGAGATAGATGATGTTTCCTGTTCAACAAAGATCGGTATTAGGAAGTTCCAGACTTCTGGAATGGCACAGAACAATTCAACACAAACTTTCGTTCCCCAAAGTAAGGTGTTGGAACAGCAATTTCCTATAAGTTACAGCCCTCTGTAACTTCATAACTACCATAGGGGAGACCTCAGGATGTTTTGGGGCTGTGTCTTCACACATTTTCCCTGGCATTCTTTTTATGATCAGGTTTTTTCTACCTGTTCAGAGGATTATAGATGACAAAAGTTGTAGAATTTTAGGGAGAATTCTAGTGTCTTCGCTAAATTGTGATTTAATTCAGATGTAAAATGTGTTCCTTGATCCAGTTTTATCCATATTGGGAATACAAATTGGGAAAAGTACTCAGTGATCTACTTCTTGGCTATTCTCAGAGAATCTGCCGAATTTCTTAGTGGTATAACATTCTGTCCATCCACTAAACATGCAGATGATTCTGATGAGGGTACAGTCTCTGGGAACCCCCTTGAACTCTCCTTGAATCTTCCCACTAGATCCAGCCTTGCCCTGAGGCTATAACCTTACATTATCATTAGGCCCAAATCTCTACCTAGCCTTGCCCTCTGTTGTCCAGCTACTTCCCACCCTTAATCCCATTCTCTTGGTTCCTGGAGTCTGACCTCACCCCAGTCCCATCAAGCTCTTCCTTAGACTCCTCCTCAAGACCTTCCCTAAACCCCACCTCCCATCACCCCAGGACGGCCCTCAACCTCTCCCACAATCTTTCTGTGTATAAGCTCCATCTTGCCTTCATGCTCAGGTTGAATCTGGCCCATTTGTTAAGCATCACAAAAGGTGGGATTTCTTTAGATAACCCAATATGGTAAATCTTTAATAAACTTTGTCTTTTTCCTTGGCTGAGAAGGCTTGAGTCAAATTCTTTCAGTGGGACCCGGTGTGTCCATGTTATGGGGTCTCAAGCACCCCTAGAAACCTATGGTTCCCTACCATCATCATTTTTTCTTTAACCTCATCAATTCCAAGGCAATTCCTAAACCCAAGAGAAGATGATAGCTCTGTGAAACCTATCTGCAGTGCTTCAAAGGGCCAGGCTGATTTAAGCTAATCACTGATATGGACTTTCTCCCTTGAACTAGTGTGGAAAAGTTTACATGTCATGGAATCATTGGTCATGCAGTAAACTTCTAGATTCATGGGCAAAACCTCAAATAGAATCATGAAGAGTCGGACAGGACTGAAATGACTGAACAAAACCAACAAAATAGCTTTCAGACTGGATGGGTATCTGGAAATCATAAGATTGGGCTACTGAGAAAAATAGGCAATGAGGCTCAGGTCAAGGCATAGAGGGTGGTATGTTACTGCCATAGAAACCTTGAGTCCTCCTGACTGAAGATGGTAAACGGCTTAGAGCAGTGGTGTTAAACTCAAAGAGAAACAACAGGGCCACTAAAATGTACATAAAGGATCCTTCAGGTTGGATATTGACTTAGAAAACCCCATATTAATATCATCTATGTTCTATTGTATTTTTATTTATTTTGTTAAATATTTCCCAATTACGTTTTAAAATTAGGTTCTGGCCCCATTTGGGAGTGTAGTAGGCTGGCCTGCTGATTTAGAAAAATTGGGGAGCCCTTGGGCAGGAGGGAGAGACAAGTTAGGTTCTCAGGCAAAAAAGTCTTCTTTATGTTTCTTTTCTCATGGGATTGGAAACCATCCTGTAGAAGGGAGTAAAGAGGTTAGCAGTACCCACAAAATTTTGAATCTTTGCTATCCCTAGCTAGTTGCTGCTTGGACAGGGGCCTGGGGATGCTAGGCTCCAAGAGTTATGGGAAATTTTATGACCCAAATAAATGATGATTTTGTGGATGAAGTGAAAACTTGTCTGAGAGGCTTTGTGACCCTTTCTTCCAGGAAGGTTAAGGGATTGAGGGAATCCTTGTTGGGTGGGACTGCAAAGAAGAATGTCATTGACCTTTTGAATAAGGGTGTACTGCCTAGAAAAGGAGATAGTATCAAGATTTTCCTTTAAGATTTGGGAGACTAGGGAGCAAGATTCACTATATCCCTGATTTATGAGCCTACAAGTTAGAAGGTGATCATGAAAGAAGAAAGCAAAGAGGATTTGTGGAGGGTAATGGAGAAAAAGGCTGAACACAAACCAATAACCATAAACCAAATAACATCTAAGGGGATAGAGGTGTGAAGATGGTGGAAGATTAGGGACAACAGGATGAAGGAGGAATAACAAACGTACTTATGGCTCATAGTTCTTAGACAAAGCCATATAGACCTGTTGGCCTTGTGCATCCTGCTCTCCTTCCTTTATACCTGGGTATTATGACAAGGTGAGGGGTGGTACGACAAAGGACATTTTGAGGGAGGAGAGCTCCATCTTGGGAAAGTGGGTATTGGGGAAACAATGGAAAAGTCTTGTTGGTCTTATAGCAAATTTGGACAGGAATGACTCTAATAAGCAGGAATCACCCACAAAGAAGCAGGGACCTTCTCTGACACAGGTGATATCGAGACCTTCCCCCATTATTAGACAATTAGAGATGTGGGTAAGGAGAAGTTGGGGTACCTCCCTTTGGGGTACTTTGACAAATATATAAAATGTTGCAGGCCTCAATGAAACAGGACTTAAAGTCTAAGGGAGTGAAAGTAATTGGAATCCATCTAGAAAACAATAAGGTGACCCTTTCTTCCTCAACAAAGATAGGTGTTAGGAAGTTCCAGACTCCTGGAACAACAATTCAACTCAAACTTTCCTTCCCTAAAGTGAGGCATTGGAACAGCAATTTCCTATGAGAATGCATCCTGGCTCTCCAAGAAGGTAATCCCAGCACATACCCTTCCACTAGATAGCTACTGATAGTATAAACTTACAGGGATCTCCTCCCACCACTTTCAGAAGACCTTGTTAAAATTCCAGGAAAAACTTCAGACTGGTTGCCATTCACAACCCCACCCATCATTGCTTAGGGCAATTCTCTTTTCCTACGAGTAAATTCTAGGAGGCCTCCCGATGAAAATTTATTCCATCTGGGGAATTGCCAGAGTTAGATTTAGGATTTTAACCCAGGTCCTATAATTCCAATGTGTTTTTTACTCCACCAGTCTGACTGTAGATTAGTACCTAAAATCCATACAGGATTATAAAATGTAGAATTTGTATCACTGTTATGTTAGGAAGCCCATAAAATAATCCACATGAAATCATGAAATTTGATTCTAGCTATAGCAGTTTGTTAAAAATGGAATAGATTTGTATTGTTGGTTCACTCATGTCTGATAAACAGGAGATATTATAGGCCCAAAAAGAATTGGCTAAGTTCAGCTTTATAGCAAAAAGTATGCTATCCTCGCATCATCAAGGTTCCCTCAAAGGTTTTCACAAGGACGCAGCTCATCTGTTCTCAGCAAGGAGAAAAATGTACTCCACATAGTAGTGAACTCTTGGCTCTGCTTTTAGACCAATGAAACAGTGTCCAAAGAACAGCAGTGCAAGGCAGGAAGCTGGTCTAAGTTAGAATTGGGGAATATCACCTATGGTTTCATTACTCTAGAACAGGGGTGGCAAGGCTACAGGTTCCCCACCCCTGCTCTAGGATATGGTAGAATTCTCATGGTCCAGTGGAAAGAATGCTGGGCTTGATGTATAAGGACATAAATTCAAATCCTATCTCTGTCAATTAATGCCTTTGTGATATCTAGGGTAAATCTCTTAACTTCCTTAGATCTCAGTTTCCTCTTCTGTAAAATAACTGCATTGGATTAGATGGACTCTGGGGTCTATTATATCTTTAAACTTGTAACCTCTGTCTCTTTCAAATGAGGCAGCTAAGTGACAAAGTGAATAGAGCACTGGGTCAGGAAGACTCATCTTCCTGAGTTCAAATCTGTCCTCAGATATTTACTAGCTGTGTGACCCTGGGCAGCTAAGTGGCCAAGTGAGTAGAGCACTGGGCTTGGAATTAGAAAGTCCTGAGTTAAAAAAATCTAGCCTCTGACCCTGGGCAAGTCTCTTAACCAACCCTGTTTGCCTCAATTTTCTCATCTGTAAAATGAGCTGGAGAAGGGAATGACAAACCACTCCAGTATCTTTGCCAAAGAAAACCCCAAGTGGGGTTGCAAAGAGTTGGACAGGACTGAATGACAAACGTCTTTCAAATATTCAATCTCTTCCCTTGTAGTTGTTCCTTCCCGGTTTGCTCACAAACACGCTTAAGTCCTCACTAGACCCTCCCATATAGATATTATCGTATATTTCTCTTCCTTTCACAGTTAAACTCTATTTCCTCTCCTCTCAATTCTTAATTTTGTTCATTCTGGCTTCCAGCTTCATCACCGAACTGCAAAGTTCTCCCCAAAGTTATCAAAGATCTCATAAGCACCAAATTCTATGGCCTTTTCTCAATCTGCATCCTTTTTGATCTCTCTTTAGTATTTGACACTGTTGACCAGTGTTTCCTCTCAGGTATTGTCGTCTCTCTAAGTTATCTTGACACCGCTCTGTTTTGATTCTCCTACCTTTCTGACTAATTGTCCACATTTTCTTTTGCTGAATTACCATCGTATCCCTTCACTTTGCATGGGCATATCCTAGGTTTTTGTTTTAGGCTCTCTTCCTGTTCTTTCTACGTTCTCTCTCTTTGTGATTACATCAGCTCCCATAGATTCAAACGTCATCCCCATAAAGATGACTCCCAAATCTATATGGCCAATCCTCATCTCTCTCTGAGTTCCAGTCCCAGATCATACACTGCCTTTTAGACCTGTCCAGCTAGATGTTTCATAGACATTTCAAACTCAGCATTCCAAGACTAAACTCATTATATTTTCTGCCCCCATCACCCTTCCCCTCCCTCTCCCAAAAAAACCCCCAACAACCTCCCCACCTCTTTTTATAACTTCTCTTGTTTCTTTCAAGGACACCATTATTCTTTCTTTCACTTCAGTTCACAACCTTGGAGTCAGCCCCAACTCTGTACTTTCCCTCATCTCCACATCCAACCATTTGGCAAACCTTAGTTAATCTCCCTCCACAACATTTCTTGAATCTATCCCCTTTCCTCTCTTTTCATAGACACTACTGTCATTTAGGCCCTTAGCACATCTTGCCTGGATTATTGCAATAACCTCCTAGTTTGTTTCCTTATCTCAAATCTCTACTCTATCTAATAAATCTTCTGTACTACCTGCCAAATTTGTATTCCTAAAGTGCAGGTCTGACCATGTTACTTCCTGGCTCAAGAAGAGTTATTGGCTCCCTATCACCTCTAGTATAAAAAATAACTTTCTCTGCCTTCAGAATCTGCCAGTAACTTATCTTTCCAGACTGATTTCACATTATTCCATCTCACACACTCTGCATTCCAGCCAAACTGACTTGCTTTTTGTTCTCTGTCCATCTTATTCCATCTACTCCCTCTCTACCTTCACAATGGTGTCCCTTGACCACCATACCTGTAATGTTCTTCCTTCTTTTCTCTACCTTATACAATCCCTAATTTCATTCATAACATGACTCAAGGGCTATAGGAGGTCTTTTCTGATATCCTCATTTGTTGGTATTCTCTTACCACCTCCTGCCCCAAACTTACCTTGAATCTACCTTGTATGTTTTTGTATGTACTAATTTGTCTTTTCCCATGCCAATCCATCCTGTACACTGTAGCCAAAATGAATTTTCTTTCTTTTTTTTTTTTATAGATTTTTTTTTCTTTATTTATTTTTAGTTTACCACACACGGTTCTACATAGTTTTGAGTTCCAGTTTTTCTCCCCTCCCTCCCCCCTCCCTCCCCAAGACGGCATGAAGTCTCATATAACTGTCATGTATAATTTCGCATTGAATTAATTTATGCTCTAGTCAAGTCGTGGAGAAGAATTTTGACCAATGGAATGAATCATGAGAAAGAAGAAACAGAACCAAAAAAACAAAAAAAAACAAAAAAAAAACCCCCAAAAACAAAAACAAAAGAGAAGCAGAAAAGGCGAGCATGTAGTGTGCCTCAGTCTGTATTCAAACTTCGCAGTTCTTTCTCTGAATGAAGATAGCATTCTCCATCGTGAGTCCCCTGGAGTTGTCCTTGCCCCTTTAGGTTGCTGAGAGAAGTGCAGTATGTCAGGGTTGGTCCTCACGGAATCCACATATCTGTGGCTGTGCCAAAATGAATTTTCTAAGGTAAAAGTCTGACCATCCTCCTACTTAATAAACTCCTTTCACCTCTACATAAACTCAAATATAAATTTTGGATACTCTAGGTCCAGTTATCCTGGCCTATTTGCTGTTCTTCACATATGGTGCTTCATTTCTCATTTCCTTCCTTTGGCACCAACTGGGCCCCATGCCTGGAATATACTCCTACCTCACCACCACCTCTTAGAATCTCTGGTTTCCTTCAAGGCAGCTCAGATAACATTTTCTGCAAGAGTTCTTTCCTGGTCCCCCAGCTGCTAGCATCTTCTATGACATCTTCCATGTACTCCATGTGTATCTATCTACTCCATTAGAATTTAAGCTCCTTGAGGATAAGAACTGGTCTCTGAATCCCCAGCACTTAGCATAGTACCTGCCATTTAACATTCCACTGAAACTGCTATCTCCAAAGTTACCGATGATTTCTTAATTACAAAATCCAGCAGCGTTTTCTCAGTCCTCACTCTCCCCAGCTTTTCTACAGCCTTTGACACTATTGATCACTCTCTCCTCCTTGATACTCCCTTCTCTTTAGGATTTCAGGACACCTGGTTTTCCCTCTAGCCCGCTCTTTCTTTGTCTCTTTTGCTATATCCTCATCCAAATCATGCTCTCTAACCAGAGGTATCCTACAGAATTCTATCATGAGCTCCCTCCTGTCTCCCCTCCCTTCGCTTCCCCTCCTCTCTTTTTCCCTCTCCTCATCACCTCCCATGGATTTGATTATTATCTCTATGCTGACAATTCTCAAATTTATCCTGCCCTAATTTCTCTGCTGACCTCCAATATCACATCTCCAACTGCCTTTCAGATATCTCAAATTGTATGCACAGTAGATATTTTCAACTCAGCATGTCCAAAGCAGAACTTCCTATCTTTTCCCTAAAACCATCCCCACCTCCTACCTTCCTTATTATTATAGAGGACAACATCATCTCTCCAGCTTGCAACCTGGAGGCCATCCTTGACTCCTCACTATTTCTCAACAGTCACATCCAATCCATTGCCAAGGCCTGTCGATTTCATCTTTGCAATATCTCTCCTCTGACACTGCCACCACACCAGTACAGGTCCTTATCATCTCACACCTGGGCTATTACAATAGCCTGCTGGTGGGCTCTCCCTACTCCAGTCTGTAGTCCATGCAGTCACCAAAGCAATTTTCCTAATGTACAGGTCTGACCATCTCACTCCCCTACTCAATAAGCTCCAGTGGCTCCATATCACCTCCAGGATCAAATACGAAAATCCCCTGGTGTTCAAAGCCCTTCATAACCTAGCCCCCTCTTACTTTTCCAGTCTTTTAAAATCTTACTTTCTAACACATACTCCAGCTCATTTTACAGATTAAGAAACTAAGGCAAACAGGGTTAAATGACTTGCCCACTAGTTAGGCCTGTAGATTTATGGTAGTGAGAAAGATGAAAGTATAGGGGATGATTGTGCGAGGTTTATTCCGAGAGGGTATATGTCCCTACTTTCCTTTCTAAACTGAAAAAATGCAGACTCTGAGAAGAGATGAACTCAGTCTCTGTGGCCACACTGAAGGGGTTCTTTGCTCTGGAACTGACTGGAGTGTTAAAATATGGACCAATGAGTTGATAACTACCTCCATTACTGATGAAATTCATACCCTTAAGAGCCAGAGGGAGGTGAGATAGAGAAACATGGAGGAAAACAATATTACATCAAGTGCACTTGGCTCCCTGAATAGAAACCTGTGCGTATGTAACATAGCTCCTCCAGGGACACACACTCTGTTCTTCAAGAACCACACAGCCCTCCAAGAAAGGAGGAATCAGTGTCAGATACAGATGTAGACCAACAAAGAGTGAAACAAAGGGAAAGAACAAATAGTAGAGAGGCAAAGATGGACCCAACAGAGAGTTACAACATAGAGGAACAACTTTGACCTAACCTTTTGGGGGTACTGTGAGTCATGAAGATTGTGTAGGTCATAAGGAAAGATGGAGCACCTAAGGTGGGGGGGAGGGGTAGATAGGTAACCTTTATAGCAACTACAGGTTATTTTCAATAGGGTGAGGGAGGATGAGTGGGACTCCACCTATGTTATTTATTATAAGTCAAAATGACTGGGAAATGTAGGGCACACCAGAGGAAAGGAACTGCTGCTGCTGCTGCTGCTGTAGTTGTTGCTGTTGTAGTAAACTTGCTTGTGAGTCCTTTGTGATTTTTTTTTGGTTGAAGTAAATAAAAGTTATCTTATATTCAATGTCTTGTTAGCCAGAATATTTGTAAAAGAGATAAGGGTCTTTGGGTCTTCCTTACCCCAAGTTCTGGACTATAATTGCTAGACTATCTAGCTACTCCTATATCACGTAACACTATGGCTTAGGTGGTGACTATGATAGTGTATATCCCTTCCTCAACATTTGCTGACAGGATCTCTGTAAAGGGAGAAATGACTCCTTTTGGCATTTTTCCTTTTAAGGATAAAAAGGTCCTTTATATATATTTCTCAGGCTTTCTGAAAAGTTCCAAGCTCTACAGTGCTGCTGCCCACTTTAAATCCTGGGATGATGGTGATATTAAGATGACTTAAAAATAGGAGTTGTATGTGCATAGGTTTAAAGATAAATGCTTTGGCCAATTATGCTTTTTTAAAATATCATATGTAAAGCTGTACTAGTATTATTATTGTCAAGGCATATGTTGAACATCTCTATTAGAGACAATGTGACAGAACAAAGAGCTTTGGATTGCTAACTGGGAGGTCTGAAATCTGGTCTGATTTCTATGACTCATTATATGCCTTTGGATAAGCCCCTTAATCTTTCTGGGCCTCTGTGTCCTCAACTGAAAAATGATGGATCTGAAATATATGATTTCCAAGATTTCTTTTCTGCTCCATGATGCTAGGGAACCATTAGGTTTTAATATTCATTAGGCTATTTAAAAATTTCATTGATATCTTTTATTTTGTTCTACTACCATTTTCTCCCAGTGTTCCTTCCCTCTGCCCCATCATTGTTATCACAAAAAGTACTACTCTAAATATTTTGGTAGATATGGGAACTTTCTTTTTTTTTTTTTTTTTTGGGAACTTTCTTTTTATCAATAGTTTCCTTTTAAGTCTATATGGTAGAATATCTAGGATGAAGGGTATGAACATTTTAGTTATTTTGTTTGCATAATTTCAAATTACTTTCCAAAATGATTGTACTGATTCATAGCTCCATCAGCAGTACCCTAAGCGTGCCTGTCATCCCACAACTCCTCCAACATTGAATATTCCCATCTACTATCTAATCTTTGCCAACTTATAGGGTGCGAGCTGAAACCTCAGTTTGATTTGAATTTCTCCTATTATTTGGAGTATTCTTTCATGTGGTTATTAATAGTTTGCAATTTTTATTTTGAAAATTGTTGATATCTGTTGACCACTTATCTATTTGAGTAGTGGCTTTTGGTCATATATATTTATATATGTGGGCAGTGAGGTGGCACAGTGGATAGAATCCTGGGTCCAGAGTCAAGACTTATCTTCACGAGTTCCAATCTGGCCGCAGAGACTTACTAGCTGTGTGACCCTGGGCAAGTCACCAAAACCTGTTTGCTTAAGTGTCCTCATCTATAAAATGAGTTGGAGAAGAAAATGGCAAACCACAAGTATCTTTGCCAAGAAAACCCCAAATGGGGTCACAAAGAGTTGGATACAGACTCAGACTCTGTTGGAGAACAAACAACAACAAAAAATGTTTTATGTATATGTCTATCTGTTAGTTGTTTATATATCTTCTATATCAAACCTTTACCTGAGAGATTTGATACAAAGATGTTTTCCCATTTATCTAATTCCATTCTCATTCTAGATGTATTAATTTTGTGCCAAAGCTTTTCAACTTCATGTAATCAAAATTACCCATTTTATCTTTTGTAATTGCCTCTGTTTCTTATTTGGTTAAAAATAAATTTCCTAACCATAGCTGTGAAAGGGCTATGTTCTTCTAATTTTTAATGATATGATTTTTAATGTCAAGGTCACATATCCACATGCAAAATGTTATGCAATATAGTGTAATGTGTTGGTCTAAGACTGATTTCTGAAAGTTTTTCAGTGTTTTTTAGAACTTTTTTTTAAATCAATTAGAGAGTTCTTTCCTAGGTAATATATATATTCTGATTTATCAAACACTGAGTTATTGATTTTCATTGTTTCTGACTCTTCCTTATGTAGTCTGTTGATTTACTTCTTTATCTTTTAACCAATACTAAATGGTTTTAGAGAAGGAAATGGCAAACCATTCCAGTAGCTCTGCCAAGAAAACCCCAAATAGGGTCACAAAGAGTCAAATGGCTGAAAAATGACTGACAACCACAAATGGTTTTGATACTGCTGTTTTATAATACAGTTTAAGGTCTAAAGTGGTACTATTCTTCCCTCCCACCAAGAAAACACAGGTGTTCCATCAGCCACCACCACACCATCCATACATGGAACCATCAGTTACAGCAAATGGAGAAATTTTGAATGCTGTGGATAATTTCACTTACCTTGGTGGTGTACTTTCCAGGGATGTACACGTTGATAATGAGATTGATGCATGCATTGCCAGAGCTAGCTTAGTGTCTGGGAGACTCCGAAGGGAAGCATGGGAGAGAAGAGGTATTAAACTGATTACCAAACTGAAGGTCTACAGAGCTGTGGTGCTGACCTCATTGTTGTATGCCTATGAAACCTGGACAGTCTACCAGCACCATGACAGGAAACTGAATCTTTTCCATTTGAATTGTCTTAGGAAGATTCTCAAAATCACCTGGTAGGATAAGGTACCAGACACTGAGGTCCTTACTTGAACTAAATTGCCCTGCATTCAAACTCTGCTTCAGAGAGCAAAACTCTGATGGGCTGGCCACGTTGTTAGAATGCAAAACATACACTTGCCAAAAAGACTGTTTTATGGAGAACTCACACAGGGCAAGCATTCACATGGTGGTCAGAAGAAACAATACAAGGACACTCTCAAGGTATCTCTCAAGAACTTTGGAATTGACTGTGTGACATGGGAGACATTGGCACAGGACCTTTCAGCATGGCATTCCCACATCAGAGAAGGACTCATTGAATCTTAACTCAAGCATAATGATGTCATTTTGCTCCTCTTCAAGAATGGACAACAACCATCCATTCCTCCCTGTATTCTTATTTTTAAAAATTATTTTCTTTGGTATCCTAGATCTCTTGTTTCTCCAAATGGATTTTATTATGATTTTATTGAGTTATATAAAGTATCCCTTTGACAGTTTGATTGGCATAGCATTAAAACAATAAATTAACTGGTAGTGTCATCATTTTTATTGTATTAGCATGGCCCAGCCATGAGCACTGATTATTATTCCAACTATTTGAATTGATCTTTATTTCTTTAAGGAACACATACTTGAATCTACAGAAATATTTTGTCTGCTTTGATAGATTGATCACCAATACTTTATGCATTTTGTAGTTATTTGAAATGGAATCTTCCTATTTTTCCTCTTGAATTTTATATAAGAATTACATAGAAATATATATCATAGAGAAATGCAGTTTATTTTTGAGGGTATAGTTTATAACTTGTGACTGCCGAAACTATGATTTGTCTTAATATCATTGCTGATTCCCCAGAAAATAAAAGGATTTTCTAAATAAGCTATCATGTCATTAGCAAACAGGGATAATTTTATATCTTCTTTGCCTCTTTTTACACCTTTACTTTCTCTTGTTTTGCCGCTATTGCTATCATTTCTAGAACTATATTAAATAATAGTGGGAAGATTGGGCATCCTTGTTTTACTATCCAATATTTATTGGGAAAACTTCTAGTATATTCCCATTACATATGATGTTTGCATTTTGTTTGAGATACTTTTTATGTTATTAAAAATATCCCAGGGCAGCTAGGTGGTACAGTGGGTAGAGTACCAGCCCTGGAGTCAGGAGGACCTCAGTTCAAATCAGGCCTCAGACACTTGACACTCTTACTAGCTGTGTGACCTTGGGCAAATCGCTTAATCCCAATTGCCTTGCTTTACCCCCTCAAAAAATAAATCCGTCTTTGCTTTTTAAGCTTTCTTTTAATGTATGTATGTATGAATTGTCATTTGGTTTTTTGTCAAAGGCTTTTTCTTCATTTGTTGAAATAATTATGTCATTTTCGATCTTTTTGCTTTTAATATGACTGATGTTGATTTGAATTAATAATTAATTTATAAAATTATGAAATTATTAAATGGGAGCTGGCACACCCAGTTCTTTGGATACTTGCTGGGAAAGATCATGATTGGCTGTGAGAAATGGGGTAGCAATCACACCTTAATTAAGCACAGAGGATATGGATCCAAAAAGCACGTAAAGGCAGAGACAAGCAGTTAAAGGGGTACAGAGGCAGATCGAGTGGGAACAGGGGATGGAATGGTGAAGGCAGGCAGTGTGGGGAAGAGGATGGAGAGAGGGAGAGGCACAAATAATCACTCATGTAGCTATGGATTAGACTTGGGAGCACCAGGCAGAATGGACCCTGTGGAGCTGGAAGAGGGCTGTGGAGGGAGAGAGACAGCCAGGAATTTGAGGTCTCATTTTCATTGGATTTCAGGGGGGAATAGACCAACTCTTATATGTGCCACCTTGGGGTTAGTTCATTTACATATCTAAATCATCTCAAAGTTATCAGTAAAACTTCAAAGTTAACATGTCTCTGTCATCTCGAAGTTATCAGCACCTTTTGATCATCCAGAACTGTGGAAATCTGCAATTTGTCTGGGATTTATATATCATAGGACCAAGAACCCTGTCTGAAGTGTCTAGCTGGCTTCTGCTGATTCAGCACATATTACCAGGATGTGAATTATGGTTACTATATGATACAGTTTATAAATTATACCCCTTTGATCTTTGGGACATTTTGTATACAACTTCTAGGTTCCCCTTTGCAATCTTATGTCCTGCTATTGACCCTTTATACTAGCTACTTATAAACTTACTATACTGAGTAAAAGCAGGGAGGGGATTGTCAGGGGGACTGGAACAAGATACAAATTTTAACACATGGTTATTTTGCTAATATCAAACAATCCTTGCATGCCTCCAACTTGGTAATGATGAAGACTTTTGTGGATGAATTTCTATAGTCTGCCGAACAGGATTTTATTGAAAAAAATTTTTTTGTACCAGTACACATTAATAATATCTATCTAAAATTCTCCTTTTGTGCTTTTTCCTTTCATGGCTTGGGTATTAAGATTGTATTTTTTCTCATAAAAGGAAAGCGGCAGAATTTTTTTCTTTCTTAATTATTGAGACTAATTTGTGTGGTATTAGTACTATTTGTTCTTTAGAAGTTTGATAGAATTCTGCTGAGAATACATTGGGTCCAGGGGTTATTTTTTGTTTTGAATTTCCAACTAGTTCTATTTCATTTTCTGAGGTTGGATTACTTAAGGTCTCTAGTCTTCTATTAGCATGGACTTATTATATTTTTGAAGGTATTCCTCTGTTTCTTAGTCAATGTATAATTATGTATAGTAAGTTCTGATAATTCTATTTTTTGTCTCTTCTGGTTTTGTTGTGATTTTGCCTTGTTTGCAGTTTTCTTAATTTTATTTTCTGCTGTCCTCCCTTTAATTAGGTTGACTAAAAGTTTATCAATTTTATTAGTCTTTTCAAAGAACCAATTTTTAGATTTATTTATAATTTCTATAGTCTTTTTGGGTTCCAGGTTATTTCTCCTCTAATTTTCAGTGTCTTCTCTTTTGTGTTTATTTTGGGTTTACTTATTTGTTGGCTTTCTAATTAAAAAAATGCACATTCAATTCATTAATCATCTCTGTTTCTATTTTATTAGTGCATGTTTTTAGGGATATAATTTTCCCCTGAGGAGTGCTTTAGCTGTATCCCAGATATTTTAGTATGTTTCATCATTATAATTTTCTTTTACATAATCATGAATTGTTTCTATAATTTGCTCATTGAATCACTCATTATTTAGAATTTCATTGTTGTTTCCTCTTGTCAGTATCTTTTGTTTGTGTTCTCTGAACTATTATTTATATTACATTATGGTTTATAAAGAATGTGTTTACTATTTCTGCTGTTTTACATTTGTTATATCTCTATGCTCTAAAATATGTTTGGCTTTTACAAAATTTTAATGTAGTGCTAAGAGATGTGTATCTTCTTTAGCAGTATTATTTAGAAGATGCTATAAGTCTTTTAGTTCTAGTTTATCTGGCAATTTGTTTAATTCTATGTTTTCCCACTTATCTTTCTGTTAGATTTGTCCAAAAACTGAGAAGACATTAAAGTTTCTAGTTATTATTTTAGTACTGTCTATATCTTCTTATGTTATGAATTCTTGTTTTTGCTTTGTCTGATTGCATCTCCTGCTTTTTAAAAAAAAAAATTCATCCGATGCATAGTAAATCTTGTTCCAGGCCCTTATTTTTATTTTGTGTATGCCTTTGCTTTTTAGGATTTGTTTCTTTTAACATATTGTGGAATTTTAATTTCTTAGTCAATATGTTATTCTTTTTCATTTTATTGGATTGTTTAATCCATTTACATTTAAAGTTGTGAGAGTCAGATTTATTTTCTTCCATTTATTTCTTTACTTTTTGGGGGGAGGAGGGAGACAATTGAGGTTGACTGACTTGCCCAGGATCACAAAGCTAGTGTCTAAGGAGCTGGTCTTCCTGACTCCAGGGTTGGTGCTCTATCCACTGCACTACTCTGGTACAAATGTGATCAAAGACCTTCCTGCCCATTTAATAGGCCTCAGGTGGAGCTAGTTAAGGAAAGCTTGATTAGGTAAGGTTTGTTTGCAGGCAGGCCCATACCCTTTTGCTACCAGGTACTAAGCTCCAGGGACCCAAACAAGATATACAAGTACCCTATGGGTAGCCATTAAGCTCAGAGCAGAGAGAGCTGGTAAGAAGAGAGAACTGCAAGAGAGACAGAGAGAGAACTGGAAGGGCTCTGAGAACTACAAGGGCTTTCAGAACTGCAAGAGGACACAGGCAAACAGTTAAGATTTGTGAGTGTTTATGGGAAGGCCCTAGCAGAGGGGAAGGTTACAGGATGGCTTGGCTCCTTGCTGGGATATTGTATTTTAATCTCCTTGCTGTTACACTGAGGTAGACTTACTGGTTTTGGGATACAGTTACTGCTATGTCGAATTGGGGTTATTGGTTCTGGGATTTGATCCTCTGGTGTCTGAATAAATGTTTTACTTCTTCTGCCTTCTACACAGAGAGTCTCTTATGCTTTGCGATTCCAAACTATACAGACATATTCATGGTCACCATCAATATCATGAATCTTGCCTTATTGCTACAACCGCCTAGCTGCTCCATTCTCCATTTATTTCTATTTTTTTTTTCTGAATTAGTGTTGTTGTTGTTGTTGTTGTAGTTCCCCCTCTGTAAACACAGTACCTTGTCTCTTTGATTATTTTTGCTTAATCTTATTTTAAGGGAGCTTAATCCCCTAGGCTCTCTTCTTCTCTTCCTTAAGACCCCTATCCTTTTATCTGACACTACTTTCTCTACTTTTGCTTAACTTACTAATTTTATTTACTTTCTTCCTTTTATCTATTTACCTATTCTCTAATTATTTTATCACTCACTTAAGTAGTCAAGTAAAATTCCCTTTCCTCTCCTCACCTTCAATTTGTTTGCTTGTTTTATTTTCCAGACTTAAAAAAAAAGGAATTCTTTTTCTCTTTTTCTTTACTAATTCTCTTCCCTTTCAGTCTGTTCTAGCCTTTTACTCTTTTATTCATGGTCCTTATACTTATTTATTCTTTCTTTAGTGTCTGATTGAATCAGCGCTTCTAAGGTGTGTATTTTGAGTTCCCACTTCTAAACATTTTCTGCTAGGGCTTTCTAGATTTTGCCTCTTTGCCATCTTTCCTGTTGAACCCCACTCTTAGAAATATTAATCCCTGAAAAAGATAGACGATAGATATACTACTGTCCATGGTAGAAATTCTCCTGCTTCTCTGTGCTGTTCATTATTACTTCTAACTTCCTAGTGATTATTTCCCTCCATTTGTTATGAAATCTCTTCTCTGGGTCCATGCCCTCCTACCCTTTTACAAATCTGTTGCCTCCAAAAAATCTGTTTCCTCTTCTCTTGAGGCAGGATGCTGTCCAAGAAGGCACAAACTCTCTCAGAGGTAGTAGTCTTTCTAGACACATATTTCCTGCTGATAATACACATTGTAAAATCCTCATCTTTCATTATAGAACATCTCTCTCCCCTGCAAAGAAGCATTCTTCACTTGACCCTTTCCAAGGCCATTTTTACTGTCTCTGGAGCTGGGCCTATTTTATTGAAACATGAGTCTTGGCCCTTTTCTGGGGGCCACTTATGCTGACTTAGTGATTTGATGTTTTGGGATGATACAGCAAGCAGTGGGTAGTCCCATAGTCCCTCCCTTGTGACAGTAACAGAACAAAGAGACATCAAAACTTCATGGAAGAGGATCTACCACCAAGCAAAGAAGGGCATACTCAGACCATGAAGAGAGTGACTTGCCTTCTAGATCTCTCTGCCATCCCATCTGCTGAGCACACCAAGACTTTTCTTGTATCTTCCTCAACTTCCCATGAAGCTGAAATGGCAAAATATTCCTGCATGACAGCAAGCACAGGTGCTGTCCTGGGTGAGCTTACAGCTGGATCTCAAAGCCCTAGCTCTCTCCTCTTGATGAGGTTAAGGAAAAATGGATGAGGTAGACCCCAAAACACCTACATACTGGGTCCTGGGTAATGAATTCAACTCAAGCCTTCTCAGCCAAGGAAAAAGACAAAGTTTATTAAGGATTCACTATAATGGGTTGTCTTAAGAAATCTCACCCTTTGTGACACTTGTTTTTTACAAGCAGGCCAGATTCAATATATTGAATCTGAGTGCCTTCATGGAGGCAAGATGAAACTTAGATACAGAAAGATTATGGGAGGGATTGGGGAGTGGTCTTGAGTAGTCTGGGATGATTAGAGGTGGGGTTTAGAACAGACTGGCGTGACTGGAGTGAGGTCAGACTCCAGGGTGGGAAATAGCTGAAGGCTATAGATATATAGCCTTCTAGGATATAGATATTTTGATCAGGATCAAGGGTGGGAAAGAGCTGGACAATAGCAGGCTAGGCTAGGTAGAGATTTGGGCCTAGATAATGAAAGGCTTATGGCCTTAGGCAAAGACTAGATCTAGTGGGAAGATTCAAGGAGAGTTCAAGGGGGTTCCCAGAGACTGTATCCCATCAGGTTCAAGGGGGTTCCCAGAGACTGTACCCTCATCATTCTTTCCTCAGAAGAGGCAACATACTTCTTTCCTGAGAGTAGGTGAGTGGATGGTGAGCCTGGGATGGATATTTCCAGCTTTGAAGTAAATATTGTGAATTTTAAAAGTTGGGAACTCCTGGGTCCCTTAGTAGGTGTTTGCGTGTTTGCCATACAGTAAATATCAACAGGAAGAAAAAGCCTAATCCTTGGCTTGATTTGCCAGAAGATACAGATCTTGAGGAATACTGCCGAACTGAGGTATATATGAAATGCCTCTTTAGAAGTTCAAAAAATGCTTTATATTTTGATGTTTTAAGTACCAACCTTCCAGAATTCCAGTCATTTCGGTTGTGTCAGACTCTTGATTACCCCATTTGAAGTTTTTTTGGCAAAGATACTGGAGTGATTTGCCATTTCCTACTCCAGCTCATCTATCAGATGAGGAAACTGAGGCAAACAGTTTTAAGTGACTTGCTCAGGGTCACACAGCTAGTATCTGAGGCTGGATTTGAACTCAGGAGAATATAATGATAAGTTACTTCTATTTATTTACATTTCTGTCAATTTATGTTCATGAATTTTTTGAATTTAGACTTTCTTTTTGTATATAGGAAAAAAAAGTCCTATGTTTGATTTATATTGTACCCTTTTTGGGGACAGCCTGGATATGAGGCTACTCTGCATTTTAAGTGGTTTTTCTCTGGGGCTCCATGGTGAGGGTGTAATGATTCAAAGATGAGAAAAAGATCCTGACTCCCCTCTCTATAGAAGTCAGGTTCCCTCAATACTGACTTTGGTCCATTTGTATGCATCTAGGATTAGGAACCCCCAGGAGAGGAATCCCCTAGGTCCCCTGGACCCAACACTGGTTCTGTTGTGGTGGGGAGGAAGGGAACTCGCATTTTATACAAAGCTTACTTTGTGCCAGGTACCAGTGCTATGTTATCTCAACATCTGCAATACAGCTTTGCTGTTAAGTGCTATTGAGTGGGGGATAATTCTTGTGAAGATTTCACAGAGAGAGAAAATATAAGCTGTAATAAGCAGGAGCATTGAGAGGATGGAAGATACTTGGGATTTAACCTTGTAAGAATGTGCTTCTCCTCTCCCCTCCCCCTGCCCACCGCGGTGCCCCCCCACCACCCAGCACAGAGTTGTTACCAAATAAGGATAAAAAGGACCACATATGGTTGTTCGTTCCCTGCTCCAGGAAGCCCCCTCCATCTTTCCTCATTCCTCCTCTTTACCTTAGCCATATTATGGCCACATCAGCAGCTAGTATTAAAATAAGGAGATATGTTTCAGATTGGCTACACTCAATTTCCTGGTTCTTCATCTAGCTTTTCTTGCCTAGATTGTAAGCTCGCCTCCCAGCCAATGGAGAGGAGGGATAGTGGTGGGTGGGAGTTCTTTTGTGATAGGATATATGTTGGTACTTTGCCTTTGTGAGCTGCCTCCTTCCACTAGTCTGTCCTAGTGGAGGTGACACCCAAATCTCGCAAAATTTGTAAATTGAAATTAATTCCTTTTTTGTCCCTACCTGAGAAGCCTCTGTGAATTATTGGGGTACTCGGGTAGTCTTGCCACCCCATACACTATTATTATCTCCATTTTAAGGTTGATGAAACTGAGGCAAACAGAGGTTAAGTGTCTTACCCAAGGTCATTCAGCTACTAAGAAGTGTATAAGGTTGGATTTGAATGCAGGTTTTCCTGAGTACAGGCCCAACATTATATCCATTACCATCTAGCTTACATTAACAAATATTTATTAAATTGAACCTGAGAGTCTTCCTTTATAGCATATTACAGGTCCTCTAAAATGGCCCAGTAAGATCCCTAGGCAGGGAACTCCAAAATGATAGAAAATCAGAATAATAAACAGGGCTCAGGATGAAACTATGTTTTTCTCCCCCTCCTGATACTGGATTTTGGGGGAAAGAGTGGATATAATTTTACAGATTGGTAAATCTTCCCATGGCCTATAAATGTTTTAATCAATCTGAAAGGGTAAATAAGTAAATGAAGTCTCCAAAATATAAAGCTGGTGGGATGTTTCTCCATTTCTAGAAACTGTATGAAAAAGACATTTGCTGGGAAATCTTGGTTTTCACTTTTCAGTTAACAGCAATGAGGTTTGAATCTAGTAGCATATAAATTCCCTCAGTCCAGGGCCTTTTTTGTTTTTGTCTTTGTATATAAACAGCAAATTGTCCCCTATTGAGAACCAACTGGCTGATTAGGGAAATCTGGGTTTAAGTCTCCCCTCTGGCATATACTGACCGTATGACCCTGAGGCATTCACTTAAGCTCTTTTGAACACCTGGGCTTTGGGGGTTAGATTTTTTTCTTCCCTACTTATTTATTCTGTCATTTTTTTTTGAACTGGGGCAATTAACTCTTGTCTCATGTAGTTTTTATTTATGATTTTTTGAAATAAGGCTTTGGAAAACTAGGCTTTGATAAAGCCCATTGGGATTCAAATGGCGCTCCTGGACTATGCCTTTAAATCCAAATCACTCTGGTTCTCACAAATTGGCCAATAGTAGGTCCCAGCCCAAGCCTTTCTTGCTCATTGTTTGGTTTTTGATGGCTTACAGTGAGTGTAAATAGCAATTGTTTCTGTTCTGGCCAGAAACTCTGAGGGCAAACTAGGCCATCTTTTACCTCAATTTTTACCTAGCCTTTAACTACTAAGTGGGTGTTGCCTCAGACAAACTGGGACCTGGGAAAGACCTTAGCTTAAAAAGGTCAAAGTCTTCCACTGTATCTGAGCCCATTGTTAGTAATCCTGACCTGCGTCTTGTCACTAGATCCCAGTGACTATGGAGAAGAGAGTGAGGCAGATGGCTTTGCAAGAGCCCTGCCTCACTTAAATCCAGTTCAATTTCAAGTCAAGATATCACCTTCTTAAAGTCATTGGTCCTCTTTGAGAATGAAGGACAAACAACAACAAATAACATTGCTCCTCTCTAAGACTGCAGAATCAATCTACATTGGTAGAAGGCATTCAGTCCACTGGTGTTCTCTATCCAGGGCGTCTTAAAGTTTTTTGAATTGCAATCTCTTTTCCTGTTTCAGCAGGTTTTGTTGGCATGGTAGCCTGAGGGCATGTGCAGTGCAAAGTGCACATGCTTTGTGTTTAGAACCAAGACTGCAGTGAAGTTGCATGATGCGATATGGACAAGCACTACCAGAAACACCTCAGATTCATTACACATTTGATTTTGAATTAAGTTTTGGTCATTGTGCATTCAGAAACCTTTTACTGTTGCCCAATTTTTTTCAACCTCATATAGGGTCAAAACCCACAGTTTAAGAAGCACTGCTCTCTGCCAATGAAACACAGGTTTGGAACAACAACAATAACAACAACAAATCCCTAGCACAGTGCCTACTGACCTGCAGCAGACACATAAATGCTTGTTGAATTGAATCCTGCCTTTGACATTGACTAGCTGTTTGACCCTCAGTAAGTCACCTAATTTCTCTGAGCCTTAGGATCCTTATCAGTAAAAGTGGGATAATTATAGTGCCTACCTTTCAGGGCTCTTATTCGTATGAAGTAAGATATAGTACATAAAGTACTTTGAAAACCTAAAAGTGCTATATAAATATTAGCTATAATGATGAATAATAATAAAATCCAATCCCTTTTTCTTTATCACCCATCTAAATACATCTGTTTTGTACAGAAGCAACAGGCAGAGACAGAGGAAGGACAGGGTGGAGAAGATGCTTCTGTCTCAAATAAATTCAGAGCCAGTTTTTCTCTTCCCCCAGGGTGAAATATTCTGCCATCTGTTTTAATTAAACCTTTCAAAATTCATCTTGTGTTTTTCCTTACATTCCTTTGAAACCTCCCTTAATTCAACTGTCTTCAGGATCTCTCTTCTCCTTTAACCACCATCTGGTGCTTTTATTAAAAAGAAAAACCTGAAAACAAAAACAAAAAAACCAAGTTCCTTGGAAGAAAGCTTTAACCAATAATAATGATGATGATAATTTATTCCCATACTGAGGCCCATTGCTATTTCCATGGCAATAGACTGTGATGTTCTGAGCATGGGACTGTGTTATCAGGAGAACAGGATAGCAACAGATCCTGTAGGGACTCTTTGTCCATGTCTACACAAGAAAAAAACCATGGCAATCATTTGCCCTAGTAACACCACCAACTTTATTTCTGTGTGTCTATAAGATCGTAGATTTAGAACTGTGGAAAGAATTGTGGAATCATAGATCCAGAGTTAGAAGAGATATCAGAGCCCATTTAGATCAACCCCTTTCCTTCATTTTACATATAAGGAAACTGATATTCGTAAAGGAGAAGTGATTTGCCCAAGGTTACACAGGGAATAAGGATTTGAATCAACACAGATTTGACTCCACATCCAGAGTTCTTTCCACAGCACTACCTTGCCTCTAGGAGACCTGAGGTACAGACCTTAGGATGAAGAGTGGTCAGTCAAAGAACTGTTAGCTCAAAATAGTGGAAATTAAGCCTACTTTCATATTTTTTCATGCATAATTTCATATTTTTTATTTTGAAAGGAAAAATATTTCTGACATTCAATTTTTCTCGTGCAATTTCTGTTCATACTAAAAAACTATATATTGCTCTTTCACAAGATGGCACCCTCTTTTCTTTCTGTAAACAGTTATGAAGCATTTATATACAAGGCACTATGCTAGGTGCTGGGGAATACACAAAAAAGTGAGACAGTCCTTGACCTCACAGAGTTTTCCTTCTACTGGACAAAGTACTGTAAGTACTCTTCTGTAGCTTTCAATATTGTATGGGGATATAACTCAAACAAAAATCAACTATAATTAGTGGAAAGTCATATTACATGATCAAGAGAAGTACAAACAAAATGCTAAGTGAAGTATGAGTAAGAAAAGATCATTTCCAGCTGGAAATATTAGCGAAGCTTCATGAAGGAGGTGACATTGGGGCTTAGAATTGAAGGATAGGTAGGATTTCAAGAGGTGGAAATGTAGGTAACCTTTAGCTGTGGTTAGTTTTTCCTCCAGTCAGTTATCAGATTCATTGCCACTATGTTAAACAGTTAAGGAAATAAGGTGAGAAAATGATCAAGGCAGTACTTTGTATCTTATTTATATCCTGCGTAGAACACCAAAGGATGCCTTGCACATGAACCCAAGAGACAACTCTGGATTCTAGTCCCAATTTGGCCACTAACTGACTATGACTCTAGGCCAGATCTGCACAACTTGGCCGCAGGTAGGGGCCAAAATTAAAATAGGCTAAATTTCTTTGGGCTCTAGATCGGTTTTTAGTGGCTTACTTTCCCAGTAAAGGTATAATTAATGATTAAACTATTTTGCAAATAAATCATATTTTTTAAAAAGGGAAATTTCAATTAATATCAATTAATTACACTTATTACTTAACATTTTATTTATCATGAAATCACATTAATGTTTAAAAAAATTACCTTGCTAAGTGGTACAAGTTTTAATATATTTTCAAGTTTTCTTACTTGTTTACAGTTAGTTAATGAGACATATTACACTTCTTGTCAGCATGTTTGAAATTGACTTCTTTAGAAATCTGAAAACTAACCTTAGCAGCTGCCTCATTTTCTGAGTTTACTTTCTTTTTTTTTAAAGTTTATTTATTTTTAGTTTTTGACATTCTCTTCCATAAGTTTTAAATTTTCTTCCCCTCCTTCCTTTCCCCCCTCCCCAAGATATCATGCAATCTGATACAGGCTCTACATATACATTCTTATTAAACATATTTTCACATTGGTCATGTTGTATAGAAGAATTAGAACAAATGGGAGGAACCATGAGGAAAAAAAAACCAGAACAACAACAACAAAAAGAAAATAGTCTACTTTCTCTGCATTTATACTCTATAATAGTTCTTCCTCAGGAGGTAGATGGCATTTTCCCTCATGAGTCCTTTGGAATTGTTTTAGGACCTTGTGTTGTTGAGATGGGCTAAGTCTATCAGTCAGTCAGCACACACTAGCTGTTACTGTGTACAATATTCTCCTGGTTCTGCTCACTTCACTCAGCATCAGTTCATATAAGTCTTTCCAGGTTTTTCTGAAGTCCCACCGTTCATCATTTCTTATAGCACAACAGTATTCCATTACATTCATATAAGCACAACTTGTTCGGCTATTCCCCAACTGATGGGCATCCCCTCAAATTCCAGTTCTTGGCCACTACAAAAAGAGCTGCTATAAATATTTTTGTACATGTGGGTGAGTTTACTTTCTTGATAAGCCATTGTTCCCCACTGAGATTTTTCAACAATTTGGATGCTTTAATATGTTTTTTATTGGTGTCCAATTTGCTTAAGTCAGAATGTTTTAATTCAAAATGATGATGATTGTATTCCTTTGGAATGGCTATTACTTCCTGGCAAAAAAGACACAATATTTTGTCTCTTTTTGTCTCTATATTTTGTAAGGAAATGAATATCTATTTATGCATTCCAGATTAAATTCTCTATGTTCTGATTCAATCTTTCATTTTTTGTCACCCATTTTACTAAGTTACCTCAAAACTTTATATTAGAACCAAAAAATCTCCACTGCAACTGCTCACATACAAAGAAATACTGAATTGAGTGTCTGACCTTGGAGAGAGCACCAGACACTCATGTAACTTCGGTGGCTAAGCAGTGAAAGAGGGGAAGAAGTTCTTGTGTTGTTGCCATTCATCATGTAGTGGGTGTCACCCATGTTGGTTCCTGGTTGAACTCACTTTGTCCCTGTTCAAGGCCAGTAATGCCAAAAAACAGTGAAAAGAAAAGACTCTTGCTCCTCTCAGATTAGAGACAGACTGATGATGGTTGGTTGTCGTTGGTCATGTGACAAGCAGGAGAGAGTGCACAGTGGCAGCCTACCCACCAAGTAACATGGCGGGCACATAGTGACTAGTGGAAGGCAGGTTAAGCAGGACATGGACAAAGCACTTATTACATCTTTACTTTCTTTTACATCTTCTACATTTTTCTCGGGCTGTCCAAAATTTTTTGGCAAAGGGCAAGTGGCCTGCGGGCCATATGTTCTGCAGGCCTGTTCTAGATAATTCGTTTATCTCCTCTGGATGTCAGTGTCCTCATCTATGAAATGGGGATAATCATACTAGTTCATATTTCTACTCTGATGCCTCATGGTGGTGTGAAGGTGACCCTGGATTATTGAAGGCTGTGCCAGCAGAGGGATCTGATAGGAGGTTCTACCAAGCCAGAAAGGCTTCAAATAGAAGGGCCTGGCAACAGTCTGCTTGCTACTTGAGAACTCTTCCAGCCAGGTACAGCTGAGGCACATCACCAGCATGTTGTCCAGACTTTGCCCATAAGGACTCATGAAACAGATAAAAATACAGAGTAATCCTCATAACTAGATGGTTCCCTTCTACAATGATATTGGTGGAAGTGGGGGCAGAGGGTACCAAGAAAGGGACAGTTTTACACAGTCTACAAATGTAATAGAACATAGATCCAGAGCTGGAAGGGACCTCAGAGGCCATCTAGTCCACCCACTTCATTTTATAGAGGAGGAAACTGAGATCTACATAGGTCAAATGGTTTGCCTAAAAAGCATCAGTAGGATTTGAACCCAAGTCCTATGACTCCACTGTAGCACACTGCCTATCATTTAACTGTTGATACTCTTACTGTGAAATCTTTATCCGGTGACTGAAGAGTTGATACAGGCCTGGAGGAATCCAGCAACATTGACTGAATATAATTACATGCTCACCACAAATGAAAACAGAAGACATAAACAAGAAACAGCTCATTGGAAGGATTGTTTTGGAGATACAAATAAAGAGGATGGCAGTTTGTGCTCCCAAAGGCAACAAAAAACAATTTCATGTGGAAATTGGTTGTCCTTCCTTGAAGCGCTTATGATAACCAGAAGAAAAGGGACCACCATGAAGAAAACTCTAGCTTACACTCCAACACTTAAGTATTGCAGAAGATGGAGATGTAGAGAATTCTACAAAGAACTTAATAAGCTCCTCCTAACCAAGTCAACATCAACTTTGACAATTAGTGAGTGAGAAAGCAGGCTCAGGAAAGGATATTAGCAAGTGTTTTAAAGTATGATTTAGGATTTAGAAATTCTGAATTCAGGGGTAGCTAGATAGTGCAGTGGATAGAGCACTGGCCCTAGAGTCAGGGGGACTTGAGTTCAAATCCGGTTTCAGATGCTTACTAGCTGTGTGACCCTGGGCAAGTCACTTAACTCCAATTGCTTCCAAAAAAGAAAAGAAGAAGAAATCCTAAATTCAGCCGCTTTGGCTATTCTTTCCAGTATTAGCTGCACCTTCATTCATTCCCCTCATTTCCCTGGTTGAGGATGGGGTTGGAATACTTCTTGTTCCCCATAGCTACTGCCAGGTTCTCTCCCTACTTCCATCACTTAAGAATATCTCTTTCTGAGATATTTTTGAGGTCCATGTTATTCATATCTACCATCCAATCAAGTTTCTGGTAGCTGTTATCTACAAAGCTCCAAGCTACTCTGCTTCCTCCTTAATGAGGTCTACACATGGCTCACAATTTTTTTCTCCTCCTCAACTCCTTCCCTTATACTAGGGGTCC
Source organism: Trichosurus vulpecula (assembly GCF_011100635.1). Taxonomy (NCBI): domain Eukaryota; kingdom Metazoa; phylum Chordata; class Mammalia; order Diprotodontia; family Phalangeridae; genus Trichosurus; species Trichosurus vulpecula. The sequence continues at coordinate 207,623,222 of NC_050575.1, read as the reverse complement.
TCAGCATACATATTGTCTTTTCCTCAAACATCCTGACCATTCAGTTCATAAAGCTACATACTTCCCATGATCTATTCTTCCACCTCAACTCAGCAAAACACAAAGGTGGTCATATTCCTGATCTTGTCGTCACCCACAAATGTTACCACTACCAGTTGAAGAATCCTTAAATACCCTTATCTGAGTGTAATGTATTGGTTTTCCACTTTTCCTTCTGCCTCCCTTTACCCAACCTTACTCTTTCTTCCTGCAATGACCTCTAATACTTTGACCCCAGTTCTTTCCCTGCCTATCTTCTTTACACTAACCACTATTTTCTCTTTTCTCCATCTTGACCCTTGGGTAAACCAATTAAACCTATACTATCCTCTTCTCTTGAGCCCTTAGCCACCTTATTTTACTGATTGTATCCTGCCAAGCCTCAACCTTGAAATGCTCCCACCATCTGCTCCCTTCCCTCCTACACATGTGGTGCTGAATAAAGGTGGAGAAAATAATGCAAAAATTCTGATTGGATCCACTACAAATTTATGCTACCCAGTAACAACTGGGCCCTCAAGGCTGCTGGGCAATCCTATTACGCCTCCCTCATCAACTCACTATCCCACTCTCCACAGTGGTTTTTCCAAATTTTTTCATCCCTCCTTAGGCCTCCCATGGCTCCTCTTCTCCCCACTGTCTCAACTGAGAACTTTGCCTCATATTTTACAGAAAAAATTGGTGCCATTCACTATGAGCCCCCTCCTTTTCTTCTTGTACCGCAAATATGCCTTCTGCTACTATTTCCTCCTTCACCACTGTCTCACATGATGAGTTGGCCTTTCTCCTTACCAGGCTAACTCCTTTACCTGCTTAAGTGATCTCATTCCTTCCTGTCTCATCCCATAAACTGTCCTCTCTGTCACCCCCACTCTATTACCTATTTTTAATTTCTCCCTGCCTACTGGCTGCTTCTCTACTGCCTACAATCATGTCCATGTCTTCCCCACTGGCAAAAAACCCTCATTTGATCCCTTCATCCTCATTATTATCCTGTTTCCCTTCTGCCCGCTGTGGTTAAACTCCTAAAAAAGGTTATCTACGGTAGTTGCTTCTATTTTCTCTCTTCTCACTCCATTCTTACCTTCTTATAATCTGGCTTCCAAACTCATCATTCTACCAAAACTACTCTCCACAATGATCTCTCATCTCTAATGATCTCTCAATTGCCAGATCCAATGGCCTTTTCTCAATCCTCATCCTCCACAACCTCTCTGCAGCCTTTGACACTGTTTCTCCCCCTTGATATTCTCTTCTTTCTAGGTTTTCAGGACACTACCTTCCTGGATCTTCTTCTATCTGATTGTTACTTCTCAGTCTCCTTTGCCAGATCCTTATCCAGACTATGCCCTCTAACCATAGGTGTTTCCTAGGGTTCTGTCCTGGGCTCTTTTGTCTTCTCCCTCTATACTACTTCACTTGGTGATCTCATCACTTCCCATGGATTTAATTACCATCTCTATGCTGATGGTTCTCAAATCTACCCATCCTGCTCATCCTCTCTCATAGCTTCCAATCTCTCACCTCCAACTGCCTTTCAGACATCTTGAACTGCATATACAGTAGCCGTCTTAAACTACACATGTCCAAAATAGAACTCATCATCTTTCCACCTAATCTTCTCCCTTCCCCTCATGTTCTTTATTACTGGAGAGGAAAACACCATCCTCCAGGTCCCTCAGGCTTACAGCCTAGGTATCATCCGCAGCTCCTCACTTTCTCTCAACTGCCATATCCAATATGTTGACAAGGTCTGTCAATTTCATCTTTGCCACATCTCTCCAATATGCCCACTTCTCTCCTTTGACACTGCCACCACTCTGATTTACGCTCTCATCACCTCATGCTTGGATTAGAGCAATAGCCTGCTGGTGGATCTTCCCAGTCTCAGTCCCCACTCCAATCCATTCAGCCACCAAAGTGAGTTTCTGTGTAAAGTAAAAGTGCAGATCTGACCATATCATTCCCCTACCCAATAAGCTCCAGTGGTTCTCTATTACCTCCAGGATCAAATACCAAATTTGGTATTTGGTATTCAAAGCACTTCATAACCTAGCCCCCTCCTGCCTTTTCTAGTCTTCTTATACCTTACTCCACTCCAGGTTCTATTCTATCTAGTGACACTAGTCTAGCTTCCTGCTCTGGGCAGTTTCTTTGGCTTTCCTTCATGCCTCCTTCCTCATTTCTACCTACTGATTTCTCTGGTTTCCTTTTTGACTCATCCAAAATCCTATCTTCTACAGGAAGTCTTTCCCAACCCATCTTACTTCTAGTGTCTTCCCTCTTTTAATTATTTCCTATTTATCCTGTATATAGCTTGTCAGTACATATTTTTTTCCTTATCTCCTCCATTAGATTGTGAGCTCCTTGAGGGTAGGATTATCTTTTGCCTCTTTTTGTATCCTCAGAACTCAGCACAGTACCTGGCACATATTAGATGCTCAATAGATGTTTATGGACTGACTGACCAGAAATGGAAGAAGCTTGCAGAATGCTCAGAAATCTAATGCGCCATCTAACATGATTAACTTCTTTGAGAAAAAAAGTTGGAAAATGCTGGACCTGGTAAGCCCCAAACACTACCAGGGAGAAATGAAATTGACTACATTGTAGCAGGCAGAAAATGAGTCATTACTGATAGAACAATTTCAGAATCAGCTGCCTATGTGCAGTCAGTTCGTTGGTTAGAGCAAAGACCAAAATCAGTAGCAAAATTAAAAGAAAAGATAAAAGTGAGGATTAGATGCCATGTAAAAGTAACCCAACCTATTTAATTTTTTTTTTGTCAATTCAATTAGACCCCCTGGGAGCATGTGTAGAATGGATCTATAGGGACTATTCCATGGATTGTGTTGCCCTGGCAACTTCTGGATAAACATGTGCTCACCTCTGAAAGACTTGTCTTATGATGAAGGAGTAAATCCTAGGTAGTCCCACGATCTCTTACCTGGGTGACAGCTGAAGCAGAGGAGCTTCCTCAAAGTTATGTTAGAGAGGATTGATCACTAAACCACAAAGAGTGACTCATTCAGTAGATCACCATCTCTCTCTCTCTCAGCCGAGAATGTGAACATCCTTCCAGCCTCTGGAAGAAGAGCAGCTGGTTCCCTTCCCCCAACTCATGTGCATGTTTTTCCAAGGCAAATACGATCTTAGCCTGCCTACTGCCTCTTCCAATTTTTGTTTCCTTTCCTGATCTTAGGTGAATAAGTATGAATCCAGAGATGGATGTACCTAGCTTTGGAGGCCACTTTGAGAGTTCAGGAGGAGGTGGTGCATCTTTGGTCAGAGCTGACTAGTAGCAGGGAAGGAGTCCCCAACAACTACTCCAGTGTTTCTTGGAGATGACCACCAGCAGGACGATGAACCCACTCCCTGTTTCAGCTTGCCAGAAAACATTTACCATGAATGGGATAGTGCAGAGATAGGGTGAAATGTAAAACGCCTACTCAGTGGGCCAAAAAAATGCTTTATGTCTGATAAGATTTAAGTATCAATCTCCTGGCAGCATGTAATAATCATTGTCAGTTATAAGTGACCAATCTATAAGTAAATCTTTTCTGGGGGTTCGATGGTTGGGTTAAATGCTCAAGTGTGAGAAAAGGAGCATGGCTCCTCTTCTTGGTGGTTAGCTCATCTAGGACTGACCTCAATCTGACTGCATATTGTTCCAGAGCAGAGGGGTCCCTTAGTGGAGAAGGAAATGGGTGCAATGCCCCCATCAACTTGGGCCCAGCAGTGGATAGAGTGTTGGGTCTGGAGTCAGAAACACCTGAATTCAAATTTGTCCTCAGACGTTTAGTAGCTGTGTTGCCAAAAGCAAGTCACTTAACCTCTATTTGCCTTAGTTTCCTCAACTATAAAATGGGGGCAATAATAGAGCTTACCTCAGAGGGTTGTTGTGAAGATTAGATGAAATAATGTTTGTAAAGCACTTAGCACGGTGCCTGGCATATAGTAGGTGCTTAATAAGTGTTTGTTTTCCCTCTTTTCTAGATTTGAAAAATGGAAAGTGAATAAAGATTTTGATGCTAAATATCAACCCTTCAAACAGGTTTAGCCACTTAAAACAGTTACTACAAATGAAGAATCTGAAAGAACCCAGGAGCAGCCTCATCCAGCAAACTCTGAATTCCTTGACAAGTGGAGAGATGTGGATGTCAAGGAGACCCTTAGAGGATGACCTAATTTATAAAACATTAGAAAGGATAATGAAAATAATGAGCAATTATACTTCACAAAATAAGAAAGCACAGTGGAAAAGAAAATTAGTTTGTGTGGATGAGACACAACGAAGCCAAATCATACAACAAAAATTTATAGATGAAGCTGAAAGGACAAATAGAAGTCAAATAGAACCAATTACTAGCTTTCTATAGTGATATATTCTTACCAAGGATGGCAATTGAATTGCCATATTTCTACTTAGTCTCTGATGTGCTATATAAAGGCTTGTTGTTCAGTCACTTCAGTCATGTTCAACTCTTTGTGACCCCATTTAGAGTTTTCTTGGCAAAGGTTCTGGAGTGGTTGCCATTTCCTTCTCCAGTTCATTTTACAGATGAGGAACTGAGGCAAAAAGGGTTAAACGATGTGCCCAGGGTCACACAGCTAGTAAGTGTCTGAGACCAGATTTGAATTCAGGAAAATGAATCTTTCTGATGCCAGGCCTGGTATTCTACCCACTGGGCCACCTAGGTGCCCATAAGAACTTTTAGACCATACCTTATAAGGGCTGTTTGAAATAATTGGATTTGTTTTGGCTGGAAAAGAGAAGACTTCAGTGAGACATAAAAACTATTCAATTATTTCAAGGTCTGTACCTTGTTATACTTTATTCCAACTGGCAGAACAATGAATCAAAATTCTAGAGAAGCAGCTTTCAGTTCTACCTAATGAAAAATGTGCTAAAACTTAGCCCTATCCACAAGGTGAATGGGATTCCTTGAGGTAGTGAATTCCTCTTTAATAGAGAGCTTGGAAAAGGAGTAGAACAAGGCTATATATTGTTATCTTGTTTATTTAACATATATTCAGAGTATATCATGTGGAATGCCAGGCTGGACAATTCAAAAGTTGGAATTAAGGGCCAGGAGAAATATGAACAATCTCAGATATATCTGAGAACAATAGAGATAATACCACCCTAATAGCAGAAAGTGAAGAAGAATCAAGAAGCCTCTTGATGAGGGTGAAAGAGGAGAGTGTAAAAGCTGGCTTGACACTTAACACACACACACACAAAAAACAACTAAGATCTTGGCAACTGGTCCCATCACTTCCTGGCAAACAGTGAGAAAAGAAAGGGAAGCAATGTCAGATTTTATATTCTTGGGCTTAAAGATCACTGCAGATGGTGAATATAGCCATGAAATTAAAACGCGCTTGTTCCTTGGAAGGAGAGCTATGGCAAATCTGGACAGCATACTAAAAAACAGAGATATCACCTTGCCAACAAGGATCCACATGGTCAAATCTATGGTAGCAAATTTCCAGTAGCAATGTATGACTGTGAGAGTTGGACCAGAAGGAAAGCTGAGTGCCACAAAATTGAGGCTTCCAAATTGTGGTGCTGGAGATTTTTGAGCATCCCTTGGACAGCAAGGAGATCAAATCAATCAATACTTAAAGAAATTAATTCAGGTTATTCACTGGAAGTTCAAATACTGAAGCTTAAATGCTTTGGACGCATAATAAGAAGACAGGATTCATTGGAAAAGACCCTGATGCTGGGAAAGATTGAAAGCAAAAGGAAAAGGGGACAGCAAAAGGATAAGACATAATTTCATGGAAACAATAAACATGAACTTGGACAGACTTTGAGAGATAGTGAAGGATAGAAAGGCCTGGCATGTTATGTTTCTTGGGATCATGAAGAGTGAGATGCGACTGAATAACACACAAGTGAGCCTCAAGCAAAGGCTGGATGAGCACTTACTGCTTATTAGAAAGGATTCTTATTTAGGTATTTGCTGGACTAGAAGATTTCTGAAGCCCTTTTCAACTAAAACATTTCAGAATATTGGGGAGAAAATTAAATATTGAATGGGGGGAGGATATTCAATCCCATGCAATGCAGATATTCTCCACTTGAAGGAAACCCAATATACCAAAACTCCAACTTGTGAAACCATTGAATTAAGCAGTGATTTTTCACATTATAGAGACATTCTTCCTTTTATAGTAGACTCTAAGCTTCTAAAGGGCAGATACGATCTAACTTTTGTATATGTAAGTGCTTAATAAATTACTATAGATTGATTTTACAGATTTACCCAGCAAGCCTTTCCATGTGGAGCTCCCTTAGGAGAGTGAGGCATTTTAGAGATCATTAACAATTTGACAAAGGGATAGCCAAATTGAAAGCTAAAGTATTAATCTGGATCAATGTTCTCCAAAGAGGGTTGTATTCTCCCGGGGGCTCATGGCATCACCCCAAAGTGGTATGTGATCAACCAATTAGAAAGTGGGAAGATGGATTGTTATCCTAGCCTCTCCACAGATTTGTCTCTAATGCAATTACATCAGCCTCTTATCCACAAGGCAGCTGGAGTCAATAAGAACAGAATTCAAATCTGGCCTCACACGTATTAGCTCTGTGTCCCTAGGCAAGTTACTTAACCACTGTTTGCCTCAGTTTCCCCATCTATAAAATGGGGATAATAATAGCACCTACCTCCCAGGGCTGATGCGAAGATTAAATTTTATACACACACACACACATATACGTATATGTGTGTGTGTCTAAAGTGCTTAGCAGGGTGCCTGGCACATGATAGGCACTATAGAAATATTGACTATTATTACTATTATTATTATTATTCATTATCAATTCACATTCCCCTAACACACCCTCTCCAATTGCTTGCCTCTTGTAGCAGCACCAGAGGTCCAGTTGGCCCCTTGAAGTGATTATAACCCAACAGTTACCCAGGCAACCACAGAACCTATATAGGCAAAATTCCCCACAGCTTAACCCCAGATAACCTCCTGGCTGTAGCAGGTGCTTGTCAGTTGGTGGGCACTTCAGGGCAGTCCCTGTTGACTAAGAGGCAGTGGCATTTTTGTTTTGGTTGAGATAGAGTGAGTCACACAGGATGAGCTGTGATGTGTAATAGGTTGTGATTTGCATCACAGATTTCATCCAATATCTTCTCCCTCACTCTAAACCTACCCATCTTCTACATTTCTCTCTTTCTATTAGGTTACCACCATCCTTGTAGTCACCAAAGATCATAAGCTCGGTGTCATTCTGAGCTCCCCACACTCTCTCACTCCACATGTCCAATCAGCTGCCAAATCTTACTTGTTTCTGTCTTTACAGCATCTCTCTCATCCACTCCATTTTCGGAAGTTTAGGCCTTTTCATCACCTTTCTCATGAACTCATATACAGTTAACAGCCTCATAATTGGCCTCCCTGCCTCCAGTCTCCTCTTTCTCTAATCCATCTTCCCCACAGCTGCCAAAATGATTTTTCTTAAAACACAAGTCTAAATATACTACTCCCCTACTCAGTAAACTGCAGTAGTTCTTTATTGACTCTGGGGTCAAAAATTATTTAATCTTTATTTTGTCCTTTTAAAACTTCTATTTTTGGATAAATCATATAAATATATAATTGTTAATATAATAGCATATGTATATACTTTATGGATAAATTTATAGATATACATATATACACACATATATAAGGAAAATGTTGAAAAAAATTTTAGTGGTAGAGATATATAATCAAAAAAGTTTGTGTATATATATATACATATGTATGTATGTATGTATGTATAAAATGTTGCATAGTGTAAAGGATGCTGTATTTGGAGTCAGAGAATTCTGGATCAAGTCCCTGGTTCAGATACCAGCTTTGACATTTGCTATTTTTGTGATCTCAAGTAGGTCACTCCATATCCCTGGGCCTCATTTTCCTATCTATAAAAAGAGGAGATTTGATTAGATGGCCATTATGGTCTCTTCCAACTCCAGGCTTGCAATACTTAAGTTCAGTTTGTCATTGCCATATTGGGTGGCTTAACTGTTTATAGCCTAAAATCTTATTAATACTGCCTGACCATTTGTAATGTTAATGGGATGTAAGATCTTCTCCACCCATTAGTAGGCCTCAGGTGGAGCCCATTAAGGGAAGCTTGCTTAAGGAAGGCTTGCTGGTAGGAAGACTTTCATACCTTTTGCTAATTTCTAATTAGGCACTGAGTCTCAAGGGTTGTGATGCCTTCTGGCTCTGAGCCTATTAGCTGAAAGAATATATATTGTGAGAGGTGAGCTTTTTGCTTTGGGGACTCGCTTACAGGAAGGATCTTGTGATTCTCTGGTTGAGACTCTGAGTAGCCGTATGTTCAGAGCTCCCCGACTGCTCAGACGTAAAGGCTCTCTCAATCTAGTGATATATGTAAAGTATATAGCAATATTGCTTTGATTCAGGCAGTCAGAGCCATGTCTGTTGGTCTAATTTCTCTGCTTTTATTTTCTCTGACATTCAAGGGGCTGACTTTTCCCCCTGAACTAATGAATGTAATTAAAGAAGATTGTTGGCCCCTAAAAAGGTATCTTTCCTAGTAAAGCAGATTAAAGAACCTGTGCTAGCAGGCCATCCTGGGTGCTCGCTGTTACACCATTCTCTTTCCTCATAATCTAAACCTTTCAGAAAGTCCAAATGCTAGGTCATGCTAAATCACTTACTTAGCCAGAGGAAAGGACAATTAAAAACAGCCTAGACAGAGTGGCAGCTGAGTGGTGCAGTGAGTGGAAAGAGTGCTAGTCCTGGCATCAGAAAGACTCATCTTCCTGAGTTCAAATCTGGCTTCATACACTTACTAGTTGTGTGACCCTGGGCAAATCACTTAACCCTGTTTGCCTTTATAAAATTAGCTGGAGAAGGAAATGGCAAACTACTCCAGTATCTTTGCCAAGAAAACCCTAAATGGGGTCATGAAGAGTTGGACACAACTGAACAACAGACAGAATGACGTCACTGTAGACTCCACTTTAAAGGCAAAAGAGTCAACTTGAAGCCACAATCAACTTTAAGTTTTTCTGAAGTGGTTTATCCCTCCAAAAAGGAGCCAAAGGGGACTGACCATTTTGAGATGGAATAAAGAAACAGGTGAGGTTTCAAAAAACAGTGACACTTAGAAATTTGCTGAACATTGTTAATGTGATATCTAAACACTGAGATTTTTTTCACTGCTTAATAGAGCTGAGAATAGACTAAGGCAGAGGGCCATGGCAGAGTTGGTATAATCAAATAAAGAGTGAGAGCATCCCTCCCCCTTTTCTTCCTTTTTTCTTTGCCCTATTTGGTATTGCTTTATCTATTTATTTGATTCACATTTATAGAACATTTTATGACATTATAAAGTGTTCCCGTTCACTATATACACAACCTTATGAAGTTGGTAATGGAATTGCAGTATTATCCCCATCTTACTGTACAGACAATTACTGTAGCATCTGGGAGCAGTTGTTGGGATAAAAAGATGCCTCCCATAGCTCTTGGGCCCAGGGTTGGTAGGTTTTCCAATTAGTGTCTGTTCTTAAAGGTCAAGGACTTAATTGAGAGGGATGGAGGCAAAGTCGTTATCTTTTGAATCGATCAATAAACATTGATTAAGTTCCTATTATGTGCTTGGAAGATGAGGAAACCAAGGTTGAAGGTAAGTGACTTATCCAACGTTACACAAGTGGTATGTATTCAAAGAGCCAGATCATATAATCATAGATTTAGAGCTAGAAGAAATGATAAAAGCCATCTAATCCAACCATTTCCTTATACATGTGAGGAAATGGAAGTCCATGGAGGTGAACCCTGCCCAAGACTACACAGGTAATAAGTGTCACTGTTAGGATTTGAACCTCAGTCTTCCCATTTCAAGTCTTATACATTTCAAGTCTTCCTTTATGCCAGGATGCTTCTTAAGTGAAACACACACCCCTGTCTCTCTGTCTGTCTCTCACACACACATTAATGTGACATTTCCCTTATCTCATATTGAAGCTCCATAGACCTCTGGGCCTGGAATCAGGAAGACTTGAGTTCAAATGTGGCCTCAGATGTGTGACCCTGGGCAAGTCACTTACTTTCTGTTTGCCTCAGTTTCCTTATCTATAAAACGGGGATAATGATAGCACCTACTTCCCAGGGTTGCTGTGAAGATCAAATGAGATAACTAGTGCCTGGCACATAGTAAGTGCTATGTAAATGTTTGCTATTGTTATTATAATGTTGATGATGATTAATCTAAACTATTTTTTAAGTCTTCATAGTAGGAGATAGCAGCAGAGGTATAGTTAGGATTAAAAGGAGTTGCTGTTCAGTATCAAAGTAGAGTTAGGGTGTATTCTGGAGGTGGAAACTTGGCCTTGGCCTCTGGGATCCGATAGATAAATGAGTTTTTGCCTTATTTTGCCCAGAGCCAGGCTTCCAGGTCACTTCCTGGCCATTTCCATGTTATGCTGCCCTGCTTTCTAATTCCCCTTCATGTGTTGTGTTCCCTTATTAGAATGAAAGCTCCTATAATTCTAATTATTAAAGGAAACATTCTCTGTTGCAATGCCTAAATTTGCTTTTCAGTATCTACTTGGTGCTCCTAGGTCTTACCTCTGGGATGAAACAGAATAAGTCCAATCCCTCTTATAGGTCATAGTGCTTGAAATATTTCAGAACAGGCATCATGACCACCTAAGCCATCTCCTCAAAATAACCAGTTCATGTTAGTTGCATATGTGCAACTCACCATTATAATTCTTCACATCCCCTGCTTTGGAAACAAATTTCTTGATCCCGGTCCTGCACCCAAACTCTCCTATCCATTTAATCTAACATTATTCCCATCCTGCCTCATCTAACTCTTTTTCTACTACTTTTCCATTCTGTAGCTAGGCTCCTATCCAACACTCATAGGGCAACAGAAACAAGAAGATAGAATGTCAGTCGTTTAATTTGTTTTTAAAACAGTCAAAAAACTGGGCCTTATCACTGTATTGAATAGATAATTGGTTTGTAAATAGTGCTTACTTATCACATGGTGCTGCTATACTTATGCCATTGCAAAATTACAGCATGAATTATGTAGAAATGTATAAAACATGTTTGAAAGGACCAACTGGATGTTGAATGATTTCTAGGAAGACTCTAAGAACTTAGTAAATGTTGGTTGAATGAATGTATTAACTCCATGATGGTCCAGAAAAGTCAATCAGGCTGAGGTGGCCCATGATTCCAAAACTCATTAAGTCCAAAGCAGATTGTACCTCTAGAGATAACCAAATTGGAGTCTATCTCTAGGTGGCTTTGTAGGAATCCTATCTGAGGACTGTCCAAAGGACCAGTAGTCCAGATATGAGAGCACCCATCTTTACAATGCCACAAGAGCTTTGCAATGCTGATGTGGTAGAGCTACACAGCTTTCTAGTAAAATGGCAGTGTTCTTGTTATATTGCTATAACCCATACTTATATCAATAGCTTTCCAATGCCATGTGGGTGCTACATATAGGCCTTGTCTTCTCTAAATCTCTAATAAATGCTTCTGAGATTGGGGGGGGGGGGGAAGAATGTAAACTCCTTGAAGGTAGGCACTGTCTTACCTGTTTGTATTTTATTCCCAGCACTTAGGACAGTGCTTAGCAAAAAGTCAACACGTAATAAATTCTTTCTCTCAGTCTCTGTTTGTCTCTTTCCTACTATAGTCAATATATCTGGAAGATATATGTAGGGGCTGATAAGATATGTTGTATAAAGACAGCTGGCTTATGTATGGTATTAATAGATATCTGATCAAGGATCTGGCCCATACCTCTCCAAGGGAGACTGTGATTTCAGCCTTTGAAAGGAATAAGAGGAAGGCTTTGGCTGAGTGCTTGCTCATGTCCGTGCTTGCACCTATGTCCAAGAGGGAAAATGGATTATAGAATTATATTTCTCTACTATACTTAAAATATTGTAATACTTTAGTGGGGCAGGATACATACCACTTTCCCTGATTACTCTCAAGGGAAGGGTAAAAGTTAATAACTCCAGCTTTTCTACCCACCACCTGGCTACACAAAAGACTATCATGAATAGTGAAGAGCAAGTGAATCCATTTATCCAAGCACAGCAGTAAAGAGAAGTTGGGAAAGTTATATAGATTAAATAGACTGCAGAATTCATAACAAAGTAAATTGTTGGCTGGGAGTAAGATAATACACTTTAGCTTAACCAAG